>NC_063333.1:546538-569982 GCF_021869965.1 Rhincodon typus
CCCGCTCGCCCTCCCTCCCTCTCTCACACACAGGCAGACGCCCGCTCTCCCTTCCTCCCTCTCACACACACAGGCAGACGCCCGCTCTCCCTTCTGATGTGTGTTCACACAAACAAAATTAGCTCACTATCAAATACACACTTACAATAACATTTAAATGCACAGAATCCCGCAGAAACACAAACTTACACAAAGATAGGTCAAACCACACACACTTACTTCAATAGATGCGCTCATAGACATGCCCAAATTTACACCTGCTTACACAAACTCTGGGTGCTCAGGTACATGTTCACAAAGCCGCAGATGCACTCCCAGACACACGCCGTTTCAGAAGCTGTCACACAAACCTGCACTCTGTCTCTCTCTCAGACACACGCGCGCACACACAACTGAGCTAATAGGTGTGCAGGCTACAGGATTCAGGACAGTGAGGTCTCATCGATGTTTCTACTCAGACGCCATCAGTTTGAAAGGTCTCCTGTGTTTGTTGGTTACTTGTGTTACACACATTCAACACAGAGGACAGAGGAATGTGGACAGGTGTTTGCCCTCAGCTCTGCCAGTCCAGTCAGTGATGGCTGATTTCCACCACAATTCCAGTTACTGCCCTAGTTCCATCACCATTGATAACTTTATCCAGTGAGGCCACTCACTACCCTGCTTGGCAGAGTGAGGTTCAGACATGTAGTTCTGAGGAAGGGTCACTGGACCCGAAACGTTAACTCTGATTTTTAATTCACACATGCTGTCAGACCTGCTGAGCTTTTCCAGCAACTTCTGTTTTTGTTCCTGATTTACAGCATCCGCAGTTCTTTTGGTTTTTATGCAGCAACCTGTTTGTTGGAGTGTTTTCTGATTTTGATTTGAAGGCGATGATGCATTCTCTCAGAGGAAATGGATTTATATTCTGTCAAATCCCTGTCTCACAACCCTGTAATTCTATCAACACAGAAGGACATTTGTCCCATCCTGCATGTACCAGCTTTTTGCTAGAAATATCCAACTACTCTGACTTCCCCAACCTTAACCCAATGACAGTGCAAACTTTTTCCTTTTCCAGTATTTGACACAATTCCGTTTCTAACGTTACCATTGAGTCTGCTTCCAATGCTGGTTTTTTTCAGATTTCCAATCCCAGGAATTAACTATATTTCATCCTCCTTGTCACTGCCCTGGATCTATTGCAAACTTCCCTAAATACATGCTCTCAGGTTATTGACCCTGCTGCACTAGACACTGTTTTCATAACCAATTCCACCAAAACCAGTCATGATATTAAAACCCATGAGTTACACAACAAGGTAACTCCTTCAACAAGTAGTAAGGAAGGGTCCTCTCACCAGGGGGATACCCTCCTTCACACTGCAAGTGGGTCCCAGCTGGAGCGAGCAGCTGAATGATCTCTCACAGTAGCTCAGCCAGGTACCTCCGACAGATACCTCCGGCTCACACAGGGAGCACTCTGGGCGAACTTCAAACTGATGGAGGCTCAGGGAAAGAACCATTTCTTTTGAACTGTGATCAACACCGATGAGATTTCCTCTGTTCTGAAAGCGTGCACAAATCATAGCAAGTGGCGAGGTGGGGAAAGAAAAACAACAAACCGAGGGGAGGGGAAAGGACAGAGAAGTTAGTACCAGAGAAGGTTTTACCATGGGCTGTACAAGTGCAGGAAGATCTGGTGTAGAGCAGACAGAAGCCACCACTGACCACACAGTAACAGCTCTTACTATTGGCCATTGACCTGGTAACCCATGCTGTTAACCAGGTCAGAAGATTAAGGTCAGAAACCCACCACCACACAATGCTTGGCTATTTTAGTCACATGCAAGTCAGAGGCAAGAGTGAATGGATCCTTCACTGCGCAGCTCAAAAAAAAACGTTAGCAAACATGACAGGAAGGAGCAGGTGTATGCAGTCAGACACCAGAGAAAACGAGGAGGACTCAAACAGTCAGTACCATCAGCAATGCTGAAACAGTTGCATTGGCTGGAATTAGATCACCCAGCCTCAAACCATCAAATTCTCCCAGGACAGGGACAGCATGGGGTTAGATACAGAGTAAAGCTCAGGAAAAGTGCTGTTGCAGTGTCACTGGGTTAAAATCCTGGAACACCATGCCTAACAGCAATGTCCTTTGCCCTGCAGCAAATCATCCCAGAAATGCTAGGTAAACACAATGATTAGTGAGAGGGAAGGAGTGATGGAAAATCCGTATTAGTTAGGAAATGGCATTGAGGCAGTTGATGGGATTGAAGGCTGATAAATCCCCAAGGTCTGATAATCGACATCCCAGAGTACTTAAGGAACTGGCCCCAGAAACAGTGGATGCTTTGGTTGTCATTGTCCAAGATTCTGTAGACTCTATAACAGTTCCTACAGATTGGAGAGCAGCTCAGTTGGCTGGACGGCCAGTTTTCAACACAGAGTGACATCTACAGTGTGGTTCAATTCCCAAACCAGTCGAGGTTACCATGCAGGATTCTCATTCCCAACCTCTCCCCTCGCCTGAGGCATGGTTAAACCACCAGTCATCTCTCTGTAATGAGACAGCAGCCCCTATGGTCACTTTATTTTTACCTTTGAGAGAAGGTTGGGGGGTGGGGGGGGGGGCACGGGGGGCGGGGTTTGGGGGGAGCAGGGGACGGAGTTTGGGGGGGCGCAGGGCCCCAAGTTGGATGATCGGCCATGATCACACTGGCTGGAAGGGCCAAAACGGCCTACTCCTGTTCCTATTATCTATGTTTCTATGATTAAAAAAGGCAGCTCACCACCACTTTCTCAAGGGAAAGCAGGAATAGATGGTCAATGCTGGCCCAGCCAGTAACACACTCAGACCATGAATAAGTAAAAGAAATAGTAAAAAGAGAAAATCTTTCAGGTCTGCCATTCAGTAACATCAAAGCCCTGTCCGTGACAGGGAATACCTCTTGGTGTGACCCCTAAATGACACGGCTTCAATTTTGAGACTCTGCCCCTTGTCCTTGACTTCTCAACCCACCCAAAGCTCTCCCCAGCAGAGAGAGTTTCTCTGCAGTGATCCAATCAACTCCTCAAAAGAAATCACTGCCTGATCTTCTAATTCAGGAATATAAAACTAAATTCTGCAACCTGTCTTTCTAACTCATTTGCAGGATGAAGCGATTATTGGAAGTGGTAAAGTGGAACACTTTGCGCCTGTATCCATCGGTGTTTAGGAGATTAAGAGGTGACCTTATTGAAACACAAGACCCTGAGAGGAGTTGACTGGATAGATGCTGACAGCATGCTTTCTCTTGTGGGAGAGACATCATCAGCGGGCAACTTAAATATGAAGACTTGCTTTTAACACAGAAATGAAGTGAAAGGCAGGGACATCTAATAAATTCAGGACTTGTAGGCCCATGTTCAGCCTCTGGGGAGTTGAGGGTCATGGGGACAGGCAGTAAAATGGACTTAAGACCACAATCAGATCAGCGATGATCTTACTGAAGTCGCTTTGCCGTCTCACGTATTCTCAGATTAAAGGGGCACCAATTTTAGACTAAGATGGGGAGGAATTTCTTCTCTCAGAATTGTTAGTCTTTGGAACTCCTTGTCACAAAGAGTTGTGAACTCCTTGTCACAGAGAGCTGTGGGGGCAGCGTCCTTGTGTATTGTAGGGCTGAGATAGACAGATTCTTGATCAGTCAGGGAATCAAGGATTATGGGGAAACGGCAGGAAAGTGGCCGTGAGGAATGTCGGATCAGCCATAACGCTATTGAATGGTGGGGCAGGCTCGAGGGGCTGAATGGCCTCCACCTGTTCCTATTTCTTATGGTGTTGTGAATAGTGGAGCAGGGGTGAATGGCCTAGTCAGCTCCCAAATCCTTTTCTTTCTGCTCTGTTTTAACACAGGACCATTCCGGTGAATCTGTGCTGCATCTCCCCCATGGAGAGCAGATTTTCCCTGAGAAACACTGCCCAGGACTGAACCCAGTCACTCCAGACAGATCAGGATACAGCTTCTTTGTCAACCCTCACTCAGTGGAGGTAGAAGGGCAGTCTCACATCCAAGGGGCATGGTTGCTCCAGCAGACGCAGCAGCTGGCATGAATTGATAACCTCAGCAGGCAGGTACAGACTGATGCCAGTGAAGGTAGACCACGTCATGCTGAGGTCTTTACACACCCAGAATCTTGGCACACAGAGTACCCCTGCAAGCAGCCACTGCCCTGGCCCACACAATACAATCTCCCAGCTGGTGAAACACTATACGGACAGAGGCACTTACCGAGATCACCCGGTCTCCAACCCGAAGGATCCCGTCCCTGTGTGCAGATCCTCCTTCAGCTAACCGCGAGATGAAGATCGCCTGAAAGAGGGCACGCTCCAGGTTACACACGTGCGCTCAGGCTCTCTCACACACACACGCAGGGTTACACATGCATTACACCCTAACATGCATGCCAACATACATTAAAGCCAGCTTCCCCTTTAAGTTTCTGCAGGAGTGATACCCACTGAGTCTCCTGCTTTGTACGGTGTCGATCCCTTGCCCCCAGCGATGCTGAAACCCAGGCCTTTCTCGTTGCGTGCCAGTGAGGTGGTAAACTGCAGCCGAACCACCCCATTTTCAGTAGGCTCCGGGAACCTCAAACCGGTGCGGCGGTCCCTTGGGGCGTAGTCATCCTCAGGGCGCAATGGGGTCACGGTGATAGCATTCTCTGGCTCCACCATCCTCTCCCGTAGTATCGACATGGTGACTGAGCTCCCCGAACTCCGCAATGCCTCCACTGCTCGGTGGTGCTCAGCATCATGCAGGTCCACACTATTTACCTGCACCAACCAAAGGCACAAGTATCAATGCATTGTACACCAACCTGTGCAGCCAAAAACTGAGCAATTGGGAGCAGCGAGGGGGGATGTGGGAAGACTACGAAGGTAGGTAATGACCTAGTGGTATTATCATGGAGATGTACAGCATGGAAACAAACCCTTCGGTCCAAATCATCCGTGCTGACCAGATATCCTAAATTAATCTGGTCCCATCTTCCAGCATTTGGTCCATATCCCTTAAACCCTTCCCATTCATACACCCATCCTGAAGCCTTTTAAATGCCGTAATCGTACCAGTGTTCACCACATCTTCTGGCAGCTCATTCCATACACGCACCACCCTCTGTGTGAAAAAGTTACGGCTCAGGTCCATTTTACATTTTTTCCCTCTTACTTTAAACCTACGCCGTCTAGTTTTGGACTCCCCTGACCCCGGGGAAAAGACCTTGTCTATTTAACATACCCATGCCCCTCATGATTTTATAAAACTTCTAAGGTCACCCCTCAGCCTCCAACGCTCCAGGGAAAATAGCCCCAGCCTTATCAACCTCTCCTTACAGCTCAAACCCTCCAGCCCTGGCAACATCCTTCCAAATCTTTCGAGCCGTTTCAAGTTTAACAACATCTTTCCTATAGTAGGAAACCAGAATTGCACGCAGTATTCCAAAAATAGTCTAACATAAGAACATAAGAACTAGGAGCAGGAGTAGGCCATCCGGCCTTTCGAGCCTGCTCCGCCATTCAATAAGATCATGGCTGATCTTTTCGTGGACTCAGATCCACTTACCCGTGTTCTCACCATATCCCTTAATTCCTTTACTGTTCAAAAAAATATCTACCTTATCTTTAAAAACGTTTACTGAAGTAGCGTCAACTACTTCACTGGGCAAGGAATTCCATAGATTAACAACCCTCTGGGTGAAGAAGTTCCTTCTCAAAGTCCTGTACTTATTGCACTGACCAATAAAGGTAAGCGTAACAAATACTTCTTCACTATCCTTTCTACCTGCGATTCCATTTTAAAGGAACTATGAACCTACACTCCAAGGTCTCTTTGTTCTGCGACACTCCCTACCATTAAGTGTCTAAGTCCTGAACTGATTCGCATCTCCAAAATGCAACATCTCACATTTATCTAAATTAAACTCCATCTGCCACTCCTAGGCTATCAATCCAGAGACCCGGGTAATGTTCTGGGGACCAGTGTTCAAACCTCACTATGGCAGATGATGGAATTTGAATTCAATTAAAAAGAATCTAGAATTAAGAGTCTAATGATGACCTTGAAACGCTGCCAATTAACACAGAAACCCATCTGGTTCACTAACGTCCTTTAGGGAAGGAAACTGCCATCCTTACCTGATCTGTCCTACAGTGTCTTCAGAACCACAGCAATGTGGTTGACTCTTAGCTGCCCTCTGGGCAATAAATGCTGCCTGGCCAGTGATGCCCACATCCCGTGAGTGAATAAAAAACAATATAGATCTCTGGAAGTTGAATTAAGAAATGAGGGCTAAAAGACAGGGGTGGGGAAAGAGTTGGGGATTGAGAGAGAGATTCGCGGTTAGCAAGGGAGGGACCGGGCCTAGCACTGCTCTGGGTCAAAGTTGGGCCATTAATGCTTGTCACCATGTTGAAGCTTACTGACCTCTAGCAGCTTATCTCCGACTCGGACTCCAGCCTGAGCTGCTGGACCCTCCTCAGAAACCCGCGATATGAAGATGCCCTGAAACAAACAAAGAGCTGTCAGTTTTCAGCAGCCTGATATTCCCTATCCAAACATCAGTACGAGATTACACAATGATGGCTCTCATAGCCATCCTCACGTCAAACTAACAGCTCTCACACAGATTCAGTGGTTGTCTTTGGAAAGCCAGGGTATCGAATAATAATCTGTATTCTTACCAATACCCAGGGAGCTGTTACTGGACAGGAATGAGAGGGGTTAAAGGCAGAGAGGGGCTGGGGCTACCTAATGGGGTAGCTAGAGACAGCATGTTTAAAGAGGGGTGTGGAGGGGAATGGCTATATCACGAGAAGTGGGGGGGGCGCAGGCACAGACAGATAAAGAAACTGAAAGGACATGGGAGGGCAGAGCTTTTTCTTCCAGCTATACTGTCTGACAATGTCTCATCAGTGTTAGCTACAGACATAACAAGAGCAGCAGCAGGGTGGGGAGAGACAGAGAATGGGGGATAAAGGCTGGGGCAAGGGTTGGGGAGGAGGATGGTGAGAACTGGAAACAGAACGAGGGAGGCAACGTGAGGTTGGAGGTGGGGAGAGGGTGATGATTGGCAGAGGGAGGAAGGGGAAGACGGTGAAGGTGAGTGAGGGGGGCAAGGTCAGATGGGAAGCGAGGCCAATGTGTTACTTGTCCACAGTCGAACAGACGTCGGTTTCCTGTGGGGTCTGTGTGCTCTGAAAGCCAGCAGACCCTGTGCCTACAGTGCCATCAAGACATCATCCTGAACATGAAGCACCATTACCTCATCATCCCCTTTGTATGGGGTAGAGCCTTTTCCTCCAGCGATACTGATGCCCAGGCCACCAGTCTGACGGTGTATTGTTAGTGTTAGCTACAGACACAACAAGAGGAGGTTAGCAGAGCTTGGCAATAGCAGGCATTAGCTTATCAAATATCACCGTTCTCCCACCCCATCCAGTAGGCAGCTCAGAGGGTAAAGGTCTCTGCAAACCTCTCAGTGACACACAGCATCTCACTGATGGATATACCCACACACTCACTACCACACAGATAGCCTTATCTTCCTGTGGAACTCTGCAAAGCAAAGCCCTCAGACTGACATCACTGGGAACATGGGAACAGAGAGTCGACTCAGACTGAAATCTGTTCCTCCAGCTCATTAAATCATGGATGATCTGTCTCTCAACTCCACTTTTTCCACCTTGTTTCCATATTTTTTGATGGTCTTTCCTGACTGGAAGATAAATTTGTGACCCACAGCTGAAAATGGGAGAGACATTTCCAGGTTCCCAGCACCCTTTGTGTTCGCACTGGGGTTGGTGGGGAGGGGCATTCCTCAATGGTCAAGCTGCAAGTTTAGGTCATGGGCTGCTTCTTCCAAGTACGGGGGAAACAAGTTTCTCTCTATCACCTCTGGCTCTCTGCTGACTGGGCAGTAAGTTTAATGGTGGAGCACTTCTGTTTTTACTCATTCATGAGATGTGGGCACTACTGACTCAGTCAGCATTTGTCATTCCTCATTAGCCAGAAGGCATTTAAGAGTCAGCACATTGCCGTGGGCCTGGAATCACACGGAATTGAAACCTGATAAGGAAGGCAGACTTTCTCCCCTAACAATCAACAGTGGTCACACAGTGACTGAAGTGGGGCGGCACGGTGGCTCAGTGGTTAGCACTGCTGCCGCCTCACAGTGCAAGGGACGCGGGTTCGATTCCACCCTCGGGCGACTGTCTGTGTGGAGTCTGCATGTTCTCCCCTGGGTTTCCTCTGCGGGTGCTCCGGTTTCCTCCCACAGTCCAAAGATATGCAGGCTAGGTGGATTGGCCGTGCTAACTTATCCAGTGTTCATGGATTGGAGGTGAGGGGCGTTAGCCATGGGAAATGCAGGGTTGCAGGGTTACAGGGATAGGGTTGGGAATGGGTCTTGGTGGGATGCTCTTTGGAGAGTTGGTGTGGACTTGTTGGGCCAAATGGCCTGTTTCCAAACTGTGGGGATTATATTAAAAAATCTAATTTCATCATCTGTAAGCGTGCGATTCTGAACCCGTATCTCCAGCACACTGGCCTCGAGTTCGAGATTACTCGCACAGTGACAATGTTCTCTGGGACAGGCAGTGCTGTAGTGGCAAGGTCATCAGGGTCGGTGCTGCGGGGAACAGGAGTCAGTACGGAGGGTCGGTGCTGCGGGGGACAGGAGTCAGTAACGGAGGGTCGGTGCGGTGGATTGTCACGGACACTGAGGGAACTCATTTATTGTCATGAGTTACAAAGTTCTGCAGAAGGCAGGAAGCTAGAATTTGCTTGAAACAAAAGGGAGAAGAGTGTGTCATTCCTTTAAGAGGTAAAGTGCTTTTCTAAGCTGAGAGATTTATACAGAAAAGCGTCTGTATGTAGCTGAAGATTTACAGCCAGCTCTAAAATGGAAATATGTATCAATTGGCTGTGCAATTGGAAATCTTAGGCTTGTTTTGATGTTTTGGCAACGAGATGGAATCAGTCAATTAGTTTAAACCAAGCACTTAGCAACTGAAAACCAATTTGAATCCAATAGTTTTGACAACTTCAAAACAATGCAAGAAATGCAATGTAAGAAAATTGATATGTTATCCAAGCTATACAAGGAGAGGATTTTTTCAAAAATTGGCAGGAGAGCAAACTGCCATCTGAGAAATAAGCATCTAACTCTCACAAGAAATCGCTAAGCTCTCTAAGAAAGCACCATCTATCCATAAAAGGTAACATAGCATTTCTAGCTAAGAGTCTTCACACAGAAAACATCCCTGACAGCAGGATCAGCGGAAGAAAGGTGTCTATGACTTGAGAACAGCAGAAGGTCTGGATGGGATCTATCCCAGGTAACTGAGGGAAGCAAGAGAGGAAATAGCTGGGGCCTTAACAGATATCTTTGCAGCATCCTTGAGCACGGGTGAGGTCCCGGAGGACTGGAGAATTGCTAATGTTATCCCCTTGTTTAAGAAGGGTAGCAAGGATAATCCAGGTAATTATTGACCAGTGAGCCTGACGTCAGTGGTGGGGAAGCTGCTGGAGAAGATGCTGAGGGATAGGATCTATTTACATTTGGAAGAAAATGGGCTTATTAGTGATAGGCAGCATGGTTTTGTGCAGGGAAGGTCATGTCTTACCAACTTGATAGAATTCTTTGAATAAGTGACAAAGTTGATAGATGTGGGAAGGGCTGTAAATGTCATATACATGGACTTCAGTAAGGCATTTGATAAGGTTCCCCATGGTAGGCTGATGGAGAAAGTGAAGTCGCATGGGGTCCAGGGTGTACTAGCTAGATGGATAGAGAACTGGCTGGGCAGCAGGAGACAGAGAGTTGTAGTGGAAGGGAGTTTCTCAAAATGGGGAACTGTGACCAGTGGTGCTCCACAGGGTTCCATGTTGGGACCACTGTTGTTTGTGATATACATAAATGATCTGGAGGAAGGTATAGATGGTCTGATTAGCAAGTTTGTAGATGACACTAAGATTGGTGGAGTAGCAGACAGTGAAGGGGACTGTCAGAGAATGCAGCAGAATATAGATAGATTGGAGAGTTGGGTGGAGAAATGGCAGATGGAGTTCAATCCAGGCAAATGCGAGGTGATGCATTTTGGAAGATCCAATTCAAGGGCGAACTATACGGTAAATGGAAAAGCCCCGGGGAAAATTGATGCGCAGAGAGATCTGGGTGTTCAGGTCCATTGTACCCTGAAGGTGGCAACGCAAGTCGTTGGAGTGGTCAAGAAGGCGTACGGCATGCTTTCATTCATCGGACGGGGTATTGAGTGCAAGAGTTGGCAGGTCATGTTACAGTTGTACAGGACTTCGGTTCGACCACATTTGGAATACTGTATACAGTTCTGGTCGCCACATTATCAAAAGGATGTGGATGCTTTGGAGAGGGTGCAGAGGAGGTTCACCGGGATGTTGCCTGGTATGGAGGGTGCTAGCTATGAAGAGAGGTTGAGTAGATTAGGATTATTTACATTAGAAAGACGGAGGTTGAGCGGGACCTGATTGAGGTCTACAAAATCATGAGAGGTATAGACAAGGTGGATAGCAAGAAGCTTTTTCCACAGAGTGGGGGACTCAATTACTAGGGGTCACGATTTCAAGGTGAGAGGGGAAAAGTTTAAGGGAGATATGCGTGGAAAGTTCTTTACGCAGAGGTTGGTGGGTGCCTGGAACGCGTTGCCAGCGGAGGTGGTAGAGGCGGGCACGATAGCATCATTTAAGATGTATCTCGACAGAATGGGCAGGGAGCAGAGGGATACAGATCCTTGGAAAATAGGTGACAAGTTTAGATAGAGGATCTGGATCGGCGCAGGCTTGGAGGGCCGAAGGGCCTGCTCCTGTGCTGTCATTTTCTTTGTTCTTTGAAGAAAGGGTTGTACACTTTGAGAGATTAAGTTTTAATTTATTTTCTTATTACTTGGGTTTATCTAAGTGGGATTTGTGTTTATTGGAACAGCGTACCAGTATTTAGTTGTTAGAGAATAGTTAGTAGTTAATGGGGGAATTGTTTGGTTTGTTAGTAATTCTGTTAATTCGTTCACTCTTAGGGTTAAATAAATCAATTGTTACTTTTTACTTATAAAGTGAATTTCCAGGATTTTCTTTCATTTAACCTGTCCTTCTCTGTAACAGTTTGGTGGCTCAAGTCTGGGATCTGGTCGGGTTGTGTATGGGATCTGAACGGATTTGGACAGATTTAAACAGACTTAGAGATTAGTGTCCTAGATCTTTAAATAAAACTTAGAATTTTCACACCTATTTCATTTCGGTTACATGTGGTTGGTTAAATCAAAAGTGAGGGAAATGGCTCTTAAAATTGCTAAACATGTTCAGGGATTTGAAGATGCTTCCCAAATTTGCCAAGAAAGTTTAGAAAAACAGGGGAAGGATATACTTTTAGAATTAGTGAACAGGTCAGAATTGGGTTTAACTAGGGACAAGAGGAAAGCTGAAATTGTAAAGGAGTTACTTAAGCATTTCGGTATAGCAGAGAAACAGGAAAGTGCAAGGGAGCTAGAAAAAATTAAATTTCAAATAAGACAACTGGAGTTAGAGAATGAAACAGTTTGAATTACAGTTACAAGCAGAGGAAAAACAAAAAGAGGAGAGGGAAAAAGAAAAAGCGAGAGAGAAAGAGAAAGAATGTTTGCATTGGAAAAGAAGTTGGAACAAGAAAAAAAAAGACTTCAAATAGCTGAAGGAAAAGTACAAGATAGAAGTGAGGGTGAGCAAACTCATCGTAGCCAATAACCTAGCAGGGATAAATAAAAATATGTCCAAACATTGCCAAAATTCGATGTAAAAGATATAGAAGCCTTTTGTACTTCCTCTGAGAAACTGGCTAGGCAGATGAATTGGCCAGAGAATGTGTGGGTAACGTTAGTTCAGACCAAGTTGATAGGCAGGGCTAGTTAGATGTTTGCAGAGCCGTCAGAGGAAGTTTCAGGAGACTATGGAGGAATAAAACAGGCTATTTTTGAGTGCCTACAAATTGTTACAAGTATATAGACAACAGTTCAGAAATATGGAAGAAACCAGATCAGATTTAGGTCATGTGTGAAAGAATTAAGCATAACAACTTCGATAAATGGGTGAGAACATTAAAGATAGAATAGATAAGGATCTTGGAGAGATTATTCTGCGGCAGAAGTTCAAAAACTCATTTCCAGAAATGATAAGAGCTCATACTGCGGAACAGAAAGTTCAAACAGCCAGAAGAGCTGTAGTGTTGGCTAATGAATACGTATTAGTGCACAAATCAAAATTTAGCTTCTGACAGCAATTTCATTCTGAGAGGGATAAATATTGGGAAAGAGGGAGATCCTTCAACGAAAAACAAAATGTAGATCACACTGGGAGCAGTTTACCACAGGTGAAAAAAGAAACCCAAGAGGGTGAAAAGGAGGTGAAAGGCCTCAAGTGTTTTCTCTGTAATAAGGTGGGACACAAAGTCACAGTGCTGGTGGTTGAAGGCAGGCACTGGGAAAAAGGATGTGGTAAAAGAGACTAAACCGGTGGGATTATTTAAGGTAGTGAAGGAAATCCCAAGAGAAGTCGAGGAGCTGCAGGAGAGTGCACAGCCTAGTTACCGGCTGGATAGTGAGATAGTGCCCAATCTCTACAAAGACTTCGCCTCTGTGGGTAAGGTTTACTCAGGAAGAACAGGGGGAGAAGGTAAAGAAGTTAAAATATTGAGAGATATGGGAGATAACCAGTATCTAATAGTAAGAGATGATTTGCTTTTCTTCTGAAATGTTACCCGAGACAGTGGTAATCTGTGGACTAAATGGAGAGAGATCTTGCATTCCCCTGTATAAGATCAGGTTGGAAAATCCAATCAAGACTGGGGAAGTGAAAGTGGGAGTGATTGAAAGAGTGTCAATTCCAGGAATACAGTTTGTTCTTGGAAATGACCTGTCAGAAACAAAAATGGGAGTGACACCCCTTGTAGTGGAGAAGCCAAAGGAAAACCAGGGGACTGGGGAGTTATAAGAAAAATACCCTGGAATTTTTCTGAACTGTGTGGTGACAAGATCCCGCAGTCATAAGTTACGGCAAGAAGGAAAAACCAAAGAGAGGGATGAAGGCGTTGAAGTCCAGTTAGCTGACACCCTGTTTGATGAAATATGAAAGGAAGAACCTGAACAGGTAGAGGATCAGCAGAGGTGTTCAGATCTGAAAGATTAATGGAGTTACAACATAAAGATGAGACAATGAAAGGTTTATATCATAAAGCCTGCTCTGAAAAGTATTCAATTTATTCCAGAATGTTATTGTCTTAAGGATAGGATCCAAAGGCAAAAATGGAGCCCTCAGCAGTTTAGTGCAGAGGAGAAATGGGTGGAAGTTCACGAGATTGTGTTGCCAGTAATATGCAGACAGTATTGTGGGTTGCATGTGAATTACCGGTAGGAGGTCATCTAGGAGTGCGGAGGATACAGACTGAAATACAAAAGCATTTCTATTTGCCTGGATTACATAAGGATGTGGCTGTATGTTGCTGTACCTGTCATACGTGTCAGATAGTAGGAAAGCCACAGGCTGTAATAAAACCAGTGCCTTTGATGCCATTTCCCACATTTGAAGAACTTTTTCACGCGGGTGATGATTGATTGTGTAGGTTCCCTCCCTATAACCAAAAGTGGGAACCAGTATTTGCTAACCATAAAGGATGCGTCTACCAGATTTCCAGAGGCAATTCCATTACAGAGTGTCAAGGCAAAAAGATTGTGAAAGAGTTGGTTGCTTTCTTTACCCATTGTGGATTACCCAGGGAGATTCAGTTGGACCAAGGGTCCAATTTTACTGCCAAGCTATTTAAGGGGATCATGGATAGTTTAGACATTTTAAGCCAACTGCATTGGAACGGTGGCATCAGACTCTAAAACCCATGCTGAGGGCTTATTGCCAGGACTACCCAAATGGTTGGGACAAAGGTATCCCATTTATATTGTGTGCCATTAGAGATACCCCAAATGAATTGACTCAGTTTACTCTGCTTGAGTTGATATTCAGACATGAAATAAGAGGGCCTTTAAAATCAAGGAAAAGTTGATAGGTCCAAAGTCAGAGTTCTCACAATTGGATCGTGTATCTGAGGTGAGAGCAAAATTAAACAGAGTCAGTGAATTAGCTAGACAATATCTGAAGATGGCACAGCATTTAATGAAGCAAGAAGCTGATAAGAAATGTAAAATTCATATGTTTGCCTGTGGGGACAGAGTATTGGTGCTATCACCAGTGGTAGGAGATCCCTTCAAAGCAAGGTTTAGTGGTCCTTATCAGATGGAGAGGTAGTTGAGTCAGGTGAATTACCTGGTAAAGATGCCAGATAGAAAAAAAATTAATTGGTTATGTCATGTGAATATGCTGAAATCTTACTATGATAGGGACAGGAAACCAGCGAAACTGGTATTAGTTACTGCCCCCCGGAGTGAGGAATCAAATCCATATGATTTGGATTTTGATGTGCCTCAAAATAAGCTAAATAATGAGGAAGTCCTTGGAGAATGGGGTAGGATAGTGAGCTGTTTCAGGAACAGAGAACTGAATTGAAAGGCTTGTTGCAGAAATATACGCAGGAATAGAATGGAGAGGACTTAATATTATAATGCATGATGTTGAAGTAGGAAATTCTATTCTGTTAAAACAACACCCCAACAGGCTTAATCCTCTCAAAGCAGCACACTAGTACAGGAGCAAGTGGAAGCGATGCTACAAGAAGACATCATCGAGCAGAGTTCACTGATCATGTTGGTTCCCAAAACTGATGGTACTCAACAACTCTGCTTGGATTATCGGAAGGTCAACACCATAACTAAATCGAATTCATACCCAATTCCAAGACAGGACGACTGTGGAAAGAGTTGGACAAGCCACTTACATCACAAAGTTGGTCTTACTTTGTGGTTACTAGCAAATACCGTTATCGGAGAGAGCAAAAGACGTTTTTGCGTTTGTAACCCCAAGTGGGCTGTTATCAATTTAAAGTAATGCCCTCTGGAATGAAGAATGCACCAGCCAGATTTCAAAGACTTATGAACAGAGTTGTGACAGGATTGACTAACTGTGCTGTGTATATAGATGACTTAGTGATCTTTAGCCATTTGTGGAAAGATCACATGGCGCATTTGGCAGGGCACTTTGAAAGACTATGGAAGGCAAAACTGGTTATAAACTTAGCAAAAACTGAATTCGCAAAGGCAGAAGTGATGTTCTTGGGACATAACATTGGACATGGAAGGATGACTCCAAGGAATGTGGAGAAGGCGGCCATCGAGGAATTTCTAAGACCATCCTCAAAAAAGAGGTGCTCCAATTTTTCAGACTGAGCAGATGCTGCTGGACGTTTGTACCAAATTTTAGTAGCGTGGTAGCACTGCTGACGGATTAGCTAAAGAAGAAAACAAAATTTCGGTGGACAGAACAATGCCAGAAGGCATTTGAGAATTTAAAAGCTGTGTTAACCACTGCACCAGTTTTAGCCACACCAAATTTCCTGAAACCCTTTAAAGTTGCTATCGACGCCATGACATAGGGGTTGGAGTTGTGTTGATGCAGGAGGATGACGGTGGAATCGAAAGGCCAATTCGATTATTTTTCAGAGAAACTCAATATCCACCAGAGAAAATACTCCACCATTGAAAAAGAGTTTGGTACGGGCCTTACAACATTTTAATGTTTATGTTACAAACAATGTTTCAGAGATGGTTGTGTATACAGACCACAAACCTCTCACGTTTCTGGAAAGATTTAAGGACAAGAACACGGATTATTACATTGGAGTCCTTTGTTACAGGCTTTTAATTTACAGATTGTATATGTTGCGGGTCGTAAAAATGTCATTGCAGATGCGTTATCATAGATTTAAAAGAAAATGTGTAGCTAATGTAGAACCGGTATGGTCCAATGGTATATATGTGCAGAATTAGTATGAAAGATGTAATTTTAGATTACTGACCCATGTATATCATGGTAATGGTGTTAAGATTTTAAAAAAATGAAGCCATCTTTTCATAATGATGTTTTTTTTTCTTAAGCAGGAGGTGTTATGATGTTGTGAACAGTAATTGTGAATTGGAAGGCAGGAAGCTAGAATATGCTTGTAAAAAAATAAGGGAAAAGTGTGTGTGGTTCCTTTGAGAGGTAAAGTGCTTTTCTAAGCTTACAGATTTACACAGAAAAAGCATGTCTATATGTAGCTGAAGATGTACAGCCAGCTCTGAAATGGAAACATGTATCATCAGGTGCTGAGATAACACGGTGTAGAGCTGGATGAACACAGCAGGCCAAGCAGCATCAGAGGAGCAGGAAGGCTGACGTTTCGGGCCTAGACCCTTCATCGTGTTATCTCAGATTCTCCAGCATCTGCAGTTCCTACTATCTCCTTATCATCAGGTGCCTGTGTGATTGGAAACCTTAGGCTAGTTTTGATGTTTTGGTAAATAGCGGGAATCAGCCAATTAATTTAAACCAAGCACTTAGTGATTGAAAGCCAATTGAAATCTAATAGTTTTGACAACTTTGGATCAATACTATTGTAAGAAAATTGATATGTCATCCAAGGTATATAAGGAGAGAACTTTTGAAAATCTGTGAGAGCGCAAACTGCCATCCAAGAAATAAGCATCTAGCTCTCAAGAAATTACTAACCTCTCTAAGAAAGCACCATCTATCCATAAAAGGTACCACAGCACTTCTAGCTAAGAGTCCTCATAGCAGATTTCACGGAGAAAACATCCTGACAGCAGGATCAGCGGAAGAAAGGTGTTTATGACTTGAGAACAGGAGAAGAAAGGCGTGTAGTCTTTGAGAGACGAAGTTTTAATTTATTTTCTTATTACTTGGATTTATGTAAGTGGGACTTGTGTTTATTGGAACAGTATACAAGTAGAATTTAGTTCATTTAGGGAATAGTTAAGGGGAGAATTGCTCAATTTGTTAGTATTTCCGCTAAGTTGTTCACTGTTAGGGTAAAATAAATAAATTGTTACTTGATACTTATAAAGTGAATATCAGGGATTTTCTTTCATTTAACCTCCCCTTCTCTGTAATACATGGAACAAATATGCAGCAAGCAAGCGTGTGTCTAACCAATCAGCCAAGAGGACAAGACAGGGAACATTCACTAAGAAAGGGCTGTACATGGTGATCTCTGGGCTGGTGAGGGTGAGACAGAAACAGGAGGTCACTATAGCAGCCTGGTAAAAGTGACACACCATTAACTGTGTGATTCTTCTCTCATTTCAGTGGCATTAAGGTCACCTTCCTGTTTTAACCAAAGAAAGTATCCATGAGCCCAGCAGAAAATATTCTTGAATTAGAGCCAGGCGAAATGAGGCAGGAAGCAGTCAAAAAGATGCAGGAGCAGAAAAGAAGCTGATTAATAGGAGTAATAATAGAATTTTAAAGGATTATTGCATGTAGGCAAACAGTCACAGAGCATAAAGGCAGCCACTCAGCCCATCGAGTCCATGCTGGCTCCCTGTAGAGCAATCCAGTCTGTCCCCCTCCCCCACACTCTCCCCATCTCCCTATAACTTCATTTCCCCCAAATCCCTGTTCATTGTCTCCATTCCGAGCCCCATTAGGACAGTGTGTCCCAGGTCATTCCCACTCGCTGTGTAAATCCAGGTCTTCCTCACCTTCCCATCTCTCTTGGCCAGAATCTTCAATCTGTGTCTCCGAGTCCCGGAAGCATCAGCTAATGTCGAGACATTGCGTTGTCTGCCTTACCCAAACCAAGTGGAATCTCATACACCTCGATCGAATCTCCCTCACTGCCCCCTGCTCCAAGGAGATTCTCCAACCTCACTCAGTAACTGAAGTCCCTCATCCCTGGAACCATTCTGGGAAATCTCTCTGCACCGTCTCAGGGGCCCTCACCTCCCCCTAACGGACGGTGACAACTGGGGCCTAAGCAGAGGCTTATAAAGGTTCAGAGTCACTTCCCTGCTTTCTCTATTTTTGAAGTCCAAGACCCCATGTGCTTTACTAACCACATTCCCAACGTACATAAAGCCCCAGGTCCCTCTGTCCCTGCAAACCCTTCAAAATTGAATTCTGATCTCCAGCACTCGCAGTTCTTTGGACTTTCTTTATTCATTCACGGAATGAAGGTGTCACTGGCCAGGCAGCATTTATTGCCCATCCCTAATCACCCAGAGGGCAGTTAGGAATCAACCACATTGCTGTGGGTCTGGAGTAACATGTAGGCCAGACCAGGTAAGGACGGCAGTTTCCTTCCCTAAAGGACATTAGTGAACCAGATGGGTTTTTCCAACAATCGGCACTGGATCCACGGTCATCATTCAATTCTTAATTCCAGATATTTATTGAAATCAAATTTCACCATCTGCCGTGGCGGGATTCGAATCCTGGTTCCCAGAACATTATCTGGGTCTCTGGATTAACAGTCCAGCGATAATACCACTAGGCCATCACCTCCCCACTTTTGGACTCTATCCAGGTCTCTTAATATTGTTTAAGTTTCAATCAGATCTCCCCCTCATTCTTATAAACTCCATTGAGTACAGACCCAGAGACTTCATTGTCAATTGTCAGAAAAATCCATCTGGGTCACTAATGTCCTTTAGGGAAGGAAACTGCCATCCTTACCTGGTCTGGCCTACATGTGACTCCAGACCCACAGCAATGTGGTTGACTCTTAACCACCCTCTGGACATTTAGGGATGGGCAATAAATGCTGCCTAACCAGCGATGACCTTATCCTATGAATGAATTAAAAAAAAACACTCCTCATATGACAAGCCCTTCAACCCCAGCATCATTCTCGTAAACCTCCCATGGACTCCCTCCAACACCAGCACATCCTTTCTTAGATCTGGGGCCCAAATCTGCTCACAAAATTCCAAATGCGATCTGACCAGAGCCTTATACAGCCTCAGCAGTACATCTCTGCTCTTGCATTATAAACTTGTAACAAGACATCCCTGCTCCTACATTCTATGCCCCAGCTAATGAAGATGAGCATCCTATATGTCTTCTCCACCACCCTGTCTACCTGTGCTGACACCTTCAGTATATACACCAAGGTCCCTTTGTTCCGCAGTGCTCCCTGGGGACCTACTATTCATTGTGTAAATCCTTCACTAGACCTCCCAAAATTCATTGCCTTGCACTTATCAGGATTACACTCCATCCGTCATTGCTCTGCCCAATTTACCAGCTGATCAATATCAGACTGTAGCCTGAGTGATGCTGAGAAAGTCATGGACAGCACACTCAGTGAGGTGGTCACACCACAGGTAAAGACTGAACAGGCAGAAAGGTCAATGATGACCAACAGGCAGAGTAGAGGAAGGCAGGTAGCGCAGGAAGTGCAGGACTCCCAAGTAACCATCTTCCTCCCTAACAGGTATACCATTTTGGATGACGTTGGTAGGGGAATGCAGCGGAAGCCAGCTTCATGCCACTGTGGGTGGATCTGCTGCACCAGGTGGAAGGAAGCACAGCAGGCCTAGAGTCGTAGGGGATTGAAATGCAAGGGGAACTGCGAGGTGTTTCGACAGCTGCAATAGAGACTCCAGGATGTTATGTTCAGAAGGTTCAGCAGGATAGATGAAAAGCCAAAATTGGAAGAAACGCTGAGGCTAGAGGGCACAGAAATTAGAGGCAGTTAAGACATAAGGGAGTTTGCTGAAGGTTGGATGGTCTTTATATTCATGCTAGGAGTCTGACAAAGAAGGCAGATAAGCTCAGGGTACAAATGAAACCATGAGGTATGATGTCATTACCTGTCACGGAGACATGGCTGAGGGGGGGGGGGCAGGGTTGACAGCTTAATATTCCAGAATATAGGAGAGACAGGGAAGGAGGTCAAAGAGGAGGTGTGGTTGCAATATTAATCAGAGAATCTGAGATAGTAGGGAGGAGGGATGATATCTCAGTAGCTCCTGACATGAAGCCATATGCAGAGAACTTAACCAGAAAGGAGCAATCAATTGCTGGGAGTGTACTATAAGCCCCTGCACAATTGGAGAGAAACAAAAGAGCAGATATGTAGGAAAACTTCAGAGAAGTGTAGAAGTAATAAGGTAGTGATAGCACGGATTCCAACTTCCCCAACATTAACTGCAGCAGTCACAGTGTGAAAGTTTCACAGGGAGCGGAATTCACAAAACACATCTAGGACAGCTTTTCAAGCCAGTCATAGAAAACCCGGAGACAGAGAAGTCCAGGACTTCATTTTAGGTAATGAAGCCAGTCAAGTGGTTTAAGTGTCAGTCAGGGAGCATTTTGTAAACTAAGATCATGTATGATTTAGCCAGAGTGGACTGGGAGCAGATAAGCCTTGGGTAAATCTGCTTCAGAGCAGTGGGTCACACTCAAGAAAGAAACAAGGAGAATACAGGGCCAACATGTTCCAATAAACAGAAAGGGTGGGATCAACAAATCCTGTGAACATAGATATACCATGATGTCCAAAGATTAGATAAAGAGGAAAAGGGAGGCTGATGGCAGATACCAAGGAGCCAACACAGCAAAAGCTAAGGAGGACACAGGAGGACACAATATGCAAGAGTAAACTTAAAATGGAAAACAGCAGAACAAAAAGCAGGGAGAGGAAGGAAAGAATAATGACAGGTAATAAAAAAAAATCTTGTTGAGGTTGGTTGGCTTGCCGAGCTGGTTTGTTGTTCATCAGAGGCTGCACTGAGGATGTTACCAAGCACGGTAACGAAACGTCTGTGAAACAACAAACCAGCTCGGCGAGCCAACCAACCTCAACACCCACAACCCAAGCTACAGATCTACTCCAAAACCTTAGAAAATCTTGTTATTTAACAAGTCTATTAAGGATAAAAAGATAACGAGGAAAAGAATGTGCTCCATTAGGGACCACAGTGGTAATTTGTGTGTGGAGCCACATAATGCAGGAAAGGTTTCAAATGAATACTTTGGCCCAGTGTTTATTAGAGAGAGGGACAGCAGGTATTGAAATCTGGGGGAAGGACTGTGATATACTCAAAGAAATTCACACAGACAGACAGAATGTTCGAAGTGGTCAAGGCAGGCTTAAATGCAGATAAATTTTCAGGGCTGGATGAAATGTATCCCAAAAAAACCTGAAAAACTGTGAATGCTGGAAATCAGAAACAAGATCAGATATTGCTGGAAAAACTCAGCAGGTCTGGCAACATCTGGTGAGAGAAAGCAGAGTTTATGTTTCAGGTCTGGTGAACCTTCCTGAGGGTGATGGTGAGATGGGGCATGGCAATGGTCTAAATGGTATTATTGCTGGGATACGAATCCAGAGGCTGAGGGAATATTCTGGGGACCCAGGTTCAAATCCTGCCATGGCAGATGGTGGAATTGGAATTCAATTTTTTTAAAATCTGGAATTACATGTCTAATGATGACAATGAAGTCCTTGTCGATTGTTGGAAAAAACCCATCTGGTTCACTAATTTAGGGAAAGAAACTGCCATCCTTACCTAGTCTGGCCTAACATGTGACTCCAGACCCACAGCAATGTGGTTGACTCTTAACTGCCCTCTGAGCAATTAGGGATGGGCAATAAATGCTGCCCTAGCCAGCGACGCCCTCGCCCCATTAATGAATAATAAAAAAATTTCACATAATTAGGCGATTGTGCACCAGTCAAAAACATTCAACGGGCTGAAGGGCCTATTCTGCGCTGTACCTGCGACTGTATTCCTTGCGCACTGGAAAGAAAGAGAAGTCTGATCCCCGCGGATATCGATATCACAGGGTACATCCTCATATATATGGGTAATATACTTAAATATACATACAAAGGGTGCAACAATCCTACCAGACCATTGGGCTGCTTACTCATATGAGAGAGACAACTGTGGTGGTTTAACCAGAGGGTTATTGTGCCTCAGATGAGGGGAGAGGTTGAGAAGGACAGTGCTTCACAGTAACCTCAGTCAGTACCATTAGCATCACTCTGCATCACAAACCAGCCGTCCAGTCCTGGATGGGAATATATCCCACATAAACGTCAGGAACAAAGGGCGTAAATTTCTTACACCGGCATGTAAGGTGAATGTATTCTCTACAGACACTGGGATTATGGCAAATTTATACTATTCTTAAACTGAGCATTGTGATCAGCAGACTAATGTCATCCAGAATCTGTAGCCCAGATCAAATACCAACTACCTTATATCAATTAATTGGCTGTAAATTATGGAGGCATCCGATGTTCACAAAATGATTTAATTAAATGCAAGCTTTTGATTTATCATGAGAAGCAGAAAGAAGAAAGATCCTTGATACTAATCCAATACAAATGAAGAAAATGCAATCTGCTTCCAAGTCAGGATGGTGTGCAATTTGGAGACCACCCTGTGGTGTTCCCATGTATCAGCTTCCCTTAGAACATAGAACATAACAGAGCAGTACAGGCCCTTCGGCCCTCGATGTTGCGCCGACCTGTGAAACCAATCTGAAGCCCATCTAACCTAAACTATTCCATTATCATCCATATGTTTATCCAATGACCATTTAAATGCCCTTAAAGGTGGCGAGTCTACTACTTTTGCAGGCAGGGCATTCCACGCCCTTACTACTCTCCGAGTAAAGAACCTACCTCTGACATCTGTCCTATATCTATCACCCCTCAATTTAAAGCTATGTGCCCTTGTGCTAGCCACCACCACCTGAGGAAAAAGGCTCCCACTGTCCACCCTATCTAATCTTCTGATCATCTTGTATGTCTCTATCAAGTCACCTCTTAACCTTCTCTCAAACGAAAACAGCCTCAAGTCCCTCAGCCTTTCCTCATAAGACCTTCCCTCCATACCAGGCAACATCCTGGTAAATCTCCTCTGCACCCTTTCCAGTGCTTACACATCCTTCCTTTAATGCGGTGACCAGAACTGTACGCAATACTCCAAGTGCGGCGTACTCAATCCCTCTACCAATAAAACCTAACATACTGTACGCCTTCTTAACAACCTTATCAACCTGGGTGGCAACTTTCAGTGATCTATGCACATGGACACCGAGATCTCTCTGCTCATCGACACTACCAAGAATCTTACCATTAGCCCAGTACTCTGTATTCCTGTTACTCCTTCCAAAGGGAATCACCTCACACTTTTCCGCATTAAACTCCATTTGCCACCTCTCAGCCCAGCTCTTCAGCTTATCTATGTCCCTCTGTAACCTGCAACATCCTTCTGCACTATCTACAACTCCATCGGCTTTGGTGTCATCCGCAAATTTACTAACACATCCTTCTACGCCCTCATCCAGGTCATTTATAAAAATGACAAACAGCAGTGGCCCCAAAACAGATCCTTCAGGTACACCACTAGTAACTGAACTCCAGGATGAACATTTCCCATCAACCACCACCCTCTGCCTTCTTACAGCGAGCCAATTTCTGATCCAAACCGCTAAATCACCCTCAATCCCATGCCT
>NC_063333.1:574982-581267 GCF_021869965.1 Rhincodon typus
TCATCTACACTACCAAGAATCTTACCATTAGCCCAGTACTCTGTATTCCTGTTACTCCTTCCAAAGGGAATCACCTCACACTTTTCCACATTAAACTCCATTTGCCACCTCTCAGCCCAGCTCTGCAGCTTATCTATGTCCCTCTGTAACCTGCAACATCCTTCCGCACTATCCACAACTCCATCAACTTTGGTGTCATCCGCAAATTTACTAACCCATCCTTCTACGCCCTCATCCAGGTCATTTATAAAAATGACAAACAGCAGTGGCCCCAAAACAGATCCTTGAGGTACACTCTTGCTTTATCTCCTCATTACTGTTTGCTTTCCCATCTATTTTAATATAATCTATGAATTTTACTATGTTACATTCTGCTGACAGATCATTTAGATAAATAAAGATGAGGTATAGTAAATAGTTGACTGAACCCTGCAGCACCCCAGAGGAGGACCCATTCATCTGTCTGTTTCAATGATGGTCATAGCTTCGAATGTCGAGAGGCAATATTTAGATTCCTCTTGCTGGAGCTGATCATTGCCTTGTGCTAAAATGGCACAAATGTTACTTACCACTAGTCAGCCTAAACCTGGGTATCATCCAGGGCTTGCTGCATTTGAACATGGACTACTTCAGTATCGGAGAGTCATGAACAGTGCTGAACACTGCACAATCTTCAGTGATAATCTCACTTCTGACCTTGTAATGGAGGGAAGGTCGTTACTGAATTACAGCATAATTGGCCAACCTAAGCGCATGGGACAACATTGGATTCGAATGGAAGAATTTCCTTGTGACGTTAAGCTGCCAATGATTTTCTGAAATAATTTTCTACTCCCCAATTCCAAGTAACATCCTTTGCCCCAACCCTTCAGCACCAGTGAAATTTACAGCAGAAAACCTCCTGAACCAAACATCTAAGATTCTTCAAGTCAACAGCTGATAAAACAACATGAATTCATTTTGAGTCAATACGGTGTGGAGCTGGAAAACACAGCAGGTCAGGCAGCATCAGGGGAGCAAGAAAGTCACCGTTTTGGGTTTATATCCTTCATCAGGACTGAAATGGCACTAATACTACTTCCACTAGTCAGCCTAAGCCTGAGCACCATCCAGGGTTTGCTACATTTGAACATGGACTACTTCAGTATCAGAGAGTCATGGATGGTGCTGAACACGGCACAATCTTCCGTGAAGATCCCATTTCTGACCATATAATGCAGGGAAGGGTGTTCTTGAATTACAGCATAGTTGGCCAACCTGTATACAGTAAGGAGACTAAGTGTATGGGACAATGTTGGATTCTATTTCCTTGTGACATTCAGCTGCTAGTCCTGATGAAGGGTGTAAACCTGAAACGGTGACTTTCCTGCTCCTGTGGTGCTGCCTGGCCTGCTGTGTTCCTCCAACTCCACACTGTATTGACTCTGGCTCCAGCATCTGTAGTTCTTGCTATCTGAGTGAATTAATTCATTTTGCATCAGAGATGAAATCCTGCTCACAAAGTCAGGATTCAATTTTGATGGATGCAGCACAGTGACAGAGATTGTGCGGCTGATGAATTCAGTTGGGGAGCGGGAGGAGGAACAAGAGAAAGAATGGAATTTAACAAGATCAGATCATTCAGAATGGGGAGTGCGTCAGCACCTTTTGATGAAATGTGCAGGTCCAGGCTGTTACAATGCAGTCTCCCTCAGTACTTACCACCTCAACAAAAATATGACCTCTACCAGTAAAGAACTTCCACTACAGTGAACTGTCAGGCTACATGCAGGGTCCTTGCAGCACAGGACCTTGCTCTCTCCAAGCCTTTAAGAAGTAAACCTCATCACATCACAGACTGGGCATGCATGTGTAGAGCTGATATAGAAAGGGAACAGTACAGACCTCTTCCTCCTCAATTCGAGCAGGCTCGATCAGCAGATTATTGACTTGATCAAAGGAGACCCCCTGTTAGGATAGGAATCAGCAGAGGCATGCGGATTAGTGGAGCATAGCTTCAACCCAGTCAAAACACAGCCCCTCGATGCAGTGTCGAGGATCGCACCAGGCAGAGACACAAGAGGCAGGTACAGATACAGACAGGACAACACTGGACACAACTCTGGGCTCGCAAATTCTTAGCCCAAGTTTGAAGATAATTCAAGGCAGAAAGTGCAAAGATGAGGAATTGGACTGTTGTTTCCTTTGGCAGAGTGCCATGGGTCAGACCCAAAAAAAAGTCAAGGTGAAACAAAAACTGAAGTTGCTGGAAAAACTCAGCAGGTCTGGCAGCATCTGTGGAAAGAAAACAGAGTTAATGTTTCAGGTCCAGTAATCCTTCTTCAGAACAAAGTCACAGTGAACTGGCTGAAGTCCAATCACCCAGCTACAGCTCACCAAGTGCTAGGCATTGTAGTAAGGTCAGGACACAATAAGGGCAACTAGACACAAAGAGGCTTTCATACAGATGAAATTTACAGTCATCTTTGAATTCCTGTCATTTCCAATTCGACAGAAAACTCTTCGTTAGGATGCTTCAACTAAACCACTGGCCTTTCACCTGTGATAGAATTAACTGACTAGACTGACTATGGTTTAATGGACAGCTTCATCCACCCCCGTCACTGGACGATCAGAACCTTAGAACTGAAAGCTGGTGATTCCCTTCAATTCAGCGTTGAACAGCTTGAATGTAATCGCTCCAGCGTAGGTCAGGCTTAGGTAGAGCCACACACTCGATGGGGCATCATACAGGCCACCCATTCCTGTATAATCACAGCCAGACAGGAACACACCAGTGCGGTCAAACGGAGAGATGGTTTAACTCTGCCTTAAGTAACATCAGCAACAAGCGCTGCAACTGAGACACAGGGCCTGACAACCACAACGGACATCTAACATGGAGGATTATGGCACACCAGCTGGTTAGTAACAAATGGATTTCGCCACAGTTTAAAAACCACTGAGGACCAACATGTCCCCACATACACCACCCTCCCCTGTCCTCAGTGTCCACATCCATCCCTTCCCTCACAGAGGTCCCCTCACAGCCCTATGGGGCTGAGAGTGCTCAGTTACCAGACAAACCAACTCCTCATTGCCATCCATCCACACATTCAGTGCTTGTTTCATGCATACTGCCCTTCGCCTGCTCACTAAAGGCCTTACTCCACCAACACCCCCGCCCCCAACCAGCTTCCTTCTCTCCATTCCTCCCACTGCCAACACTCAGCCCCTCAACATTGGCATCCTCCCACCCACGGCCCCGAGAACCACGCTCCAATACCACACACCACACCGAAGCTGCAAGCTCATAATCCTACACAGAACAGCGCTGCATCCCAAACACACTGTGGATGAACAGAAGTAGCCAGCACAGAAAGACAAAACCATAGCTCAGCAGCAAGAGGGGACGAGGGGAATAATCCCCCAAAGTGAAGGGAAACAGAAACTTCAGGGGTTCCATTAGTTTTCTCCTTGAAGAATTTGAGAGCCCAGAGAACAGATCAAACAGCAAACACCAAACCTTTAGCTTGAACATTTTCATCTGATTTTAAAGAGAAGCAGAAACTGTGAAAGAACAGATCAGCACGGCATCCAGCTGCATGTGAGAGAGAGGTGACCAGCTTTGCCATCAATCAAGGGGGGGACACCGTAAGTCTTGACCGGGGGCTTTTCCCAGTACTCCATGTTCTCACAGATTACATTACAAAAAAATGCACAATTCTTCAGGTTAAACACAAACTTATTCTCCAGCAGTACAATCACCCTTCTTGAACGCAAATAGCAATGTCAGAAATGAACCAGACAGTATCACGTGGACAGCCTTATTTCAATCAAAGCTGTGAGCCTGTCCTCACAGGTAAGTGCAGAGTTACGTAAAGGAGTCGCTAGCAGTGCACACCAGTGGGGAAATACACCATTCATGGATTAAACTAAGGCCTGTACTCAGATTAGTGACAACATTCAACACAGCAGGCTATTAGAATGAGCCATCCAATTAGATTCACTGTCCAGCTTGCACTCTCTATATACATAACTCTGCAAACACCTCCTTCTTCAACTATATATCCAATTCCCTTCTGAAAGCTATTTCAAACCTGCTCCCACTGCCCCTTTAAGCAATGTATTGAGAGATCACCTTTGACCTTATTTGTGACTGTGTGTCCCACCCTCTCAAAGAATGCCCGACTGCCCTTGCGCTCCCAGAGCACTTAAGACTGGCCTGGATTCAGTGTGGGGGAAAAATCCAAGCGAGGTAGACTAAAAGGCATGGGTCACAGGAGTGAAGAACCTGCAGCTTCTGTGAGCAATAGTGGGGGTAAGTGTGTAGGCAGCGAGACCACCCGCTTGGGTATGGACAGGATCTCTGGGACTACCCTCTGCATCACTTGCCTAACAGTGTGGCCTACAGGGATGAAGTGTGAGTGGGTGTAATACATTAGGCTAGTATTACTCAAACACCATCACATAACACAGCGAGGAAGCCACCTGCAACATGCACACTGGGATAAATCATTACTCAAATTAAAACTGGGGCTGATCAGTTAGTTTAATAAAACCAGTATGAGAAAGGGCGGGATATGCAGGCAAGAAATACAGAGAGACTGATGGATCCCCAGAGAGGGAGATGGATTAACAGAGTGCGGGGGGGGAAAGAGTGAAGGGGGTGGGGGAGGGGTGGTGAACGAACAGAGTTGGGGGTTGAGTGCGAATGGTGTACATGAAGCAAGAGTGTCCGATTGGGACGGGGAGGGGCAGATGACAGAAAAGGACGGTAAGGTAAATCACAGATTTGAATATTCCCAGCTTGTGTTTGAATTCTGACGAACTCACTCTACTTCATACATTAAACACTGACTGACAAATGCTGGAGATTGCAATTCACTGACCTCACTTAATAAACTACAACACATCATTCTGCAGTGGGTGTGCTAGAAATCAAGCAACTAAACAACCATCGTCTCCGGCACCTCCCCCCACCCCCCCATACGGACACGGGGTGCCGTCTCCCGGTAGCTCCCCCCATCCCCTACAGACACGGGGTTCTGTCTCCGGTGGCCCCCCCTACACGGACACGAGGTACCATCTACTGGTGGGACCCCCCCCACCCCACACGCACGGAGCACAGCAATTGGCTCCAGGATAACCCATACAATGCTGTGAAGAGGTAGCGCACTGAGTGCTCTGACTGGTTTTAATTCGGGTTTGCATGATGCAACTGCTGATCACAGATTAACCCCACTCCATCTTATTGATATCTGCTGCAGTCAGGGTCAGAGGGTGAGGAACAAGAGATCCCAGTGCACAGCTCCAAGAAATAACCAAACTCAAAATAACAACTCTGCTCCAGATCACACTGAATATGAAGAACCCAAATCTGACAAAGTGTCTGGGACATTCAAATCCCAACTGAGTCACAATAGGCCTGTGGAACATGGACAATCATTAATCTGAGAGAACAGAGGATGGACTGTGGACAATTTCTAATTCCAGGCAGCATTTTCTGGCGAGTCTCAGCTTGGCACTGAGACACCAGCTGAAGTGAAGAGTGAATTGCAGCTCTATGCCATAGCAGTTGAAAGGGTTCTGGCCACTCACTGCTGCCAGTGTACAGTAAGCCTGCCTTCACCAGTTAGGCCCTATCAGTGTCTATTTCTTCCCAGTGTCAGTGATGCAGGCCAGTGCTTTCATCCTACCTTAATGGGAGGCTGGGAAAGCCTTTCATCTCTAAACTCCAGGCAATCCTCCAGTGGGCCCATGTCTCCATCCAGGCACGGGCTGTACTTAGTGAGTTGGTCACCTTCATCTGGGATATCAGTGCTGGGCAGGCCCTGCAGTATGGCCAACACTGCCTCAGGTTTAGGTAGCTTATTAATCTTAAATTGCTTCTTGTAGTGAGGGGTGTCCTTACGAATCAGTCTTTGCTTCTCAGGAATGAAATCACCTTCACCAGTTCCTTCCTCCTCCCCGCGAATCACAGTGTCTTCAGTGAAACGCACCATAGGCTACAACCAGACACAAACCTGTTACCAAACCTGCAAACGGACAGCGAAAAACACAACAGAATGTGCAATTCCTGAGCACTTTTCTTGTTTGCGGTAGTGGTAATGTCACTGGAGTAGCGCTGACCCTCCGACAGCGCAGCGCTCCCTCGGCACTGATCCTCCGACAGCGCGGCGCTCCCTCAGCACTGACCCTCCGACAGTGCAGCGCTCCCTCGGCACTGATCCTCCGACAGTGCGGCGCTCCCTCGGCACTGACCCTCCGACAGCGCGGCACTCCCTCGGCGCTGACCCTCCGACA
>NC_063333.1:581367-589115 GCF_021869965.1 Rhincodon typus
GCGCTCCCTCGGCACTGATCCTCCGACAGTGCAGCGCTCCCTCGGCACTGATCCTCCGACAGTGCAGCGCTCCCTCGGCACTGATCCTCCGACAGTGCAGCGCTCCCTCGGCACTGATCCTCCGACAGTGCAGCGCTCCCTCGGCACTGACCCTCCGACAGCGCGGCACTCCCCCGTTTTTCCCATTATTGATGTATTGCCACAATAGGTCCACATAAAAATATTGCAAATGGATTTTGTTACAAACTTTTTACCTCAAAGTATCCATCTTCATCCTCCTCTTCCTCTTGATCCTCATTCTCTTCCATCATCTCACTGCTCTGTTCCACTGCCATTTCTTCCTCTGCTGGTCTATCCATCACCAATTCAGCTTCTTCCTGCTCTACGGGGATTCCACCATTGGACATATGGGAGTCCTGGCTCTGGTTCGATATTGTACTCAGCCTCTTTTCCTGTTGAGAATGAAAATCAAGCACTCTTTATATTTTACTCTCAATATCTTTACATCTAATCTTTCAAACCTATATCTGTCCCCCTTTCCAACATTCCAGCTAACCTCAACCTCTCCCCTGCAGACCTCACACCTCTCCACCCAGACAAAGGTTCCAGCCCTACCTGAGCAACCACCAGGATGTGCAGACTCACTAAATACCCCCATCTTTCTCAATGGCGGAGCCCACATGGCCATAATGGCTTGACAAACAAAATTGAAGAGAGATGGGAGGAGTGCTGTAGCCTAGCAACAGCACCTGGACTGTTGGTTTCTATTTGCCACGGACTTGGAAGCTATTGGCAAGAGGAAGAACCTCTCACTCTCTCAGAGACTAAATATAAACTTTAAAGAAAACCAGCTGCAGATATTTCACACAAGTATTTTCTAGGAATCAGAGCACTTTCTGAAATCAGCTTTCAGAGTTAAGGCAAAGATACTGAACTGTTAACTCCACCAATGCCCTGTATGAAACTGACCTCCCAACTGAACTGAGAGGTTCTTACTGCTCTGCCACCAACAGCAATTTGTCAACAGGAAAGCCAATGAACTGTGAGAAATCAACTCATTATTTCCCCTAATAGAGGGATTGAGTTCAAGAGCCATGAAGTTAAGCTCCAGCTATACAAAAGCCTGGTTCGGCCACATCTGGAGTATTGCGTCCAATTCTGGTCACCTCATTACAGGAAACATGTGGAAGCTTTGGAAAAGGTGCAGAGGAGATTTACCAGGATGTTGCCTGGAATGGAGGGAAGGTCTTACGGGGACAGGTTGAGAGAGCTAGGGCTTTTCTCTTTAGAACGACGAAGGATGAGAGGTGACTTGATTGAGGTGTACAAATTGATCAGAGGTATATACATAGAGTAGACAGCCAGAGACTTTTTCCTAGGGTGGAGGTAGGTTTTACGAGGGGGCATAGTTTTAAAGTGAAAGGAGGTAGATATCGGGGAGACATCAGAGGTAGGTTCTTTACTCAGAGCGTGGTCGGGGTGTGGAATGCATTGCCGGAGAGGGTAGTGGAGTCAGCCTCATTAGGGGCATTTAAGCAGCTATTAGATAAGCATATGGATGATAGTATAAGGTAGCGGTGGAGGTTAGATGGACCTTAGGTTTCGGGTAAAAGTTCGGCACAACATTGTGGGCCGAAGGACCCGTACTGTGCTGTACTGATCTATGTTCTATGTTCTAACTTTGGACTGTTTTGATCCACAAGGGATTTTGTTTTCCCTAACTTTTTTTCCCCCCAACCATAATAGCTCTGCAGAGCTGTGTTCTCATGGTTGAATGCTTGAGTGTAAAGGAATATTGTTTAATTCTGAATGGTAACTTTGTTAATAACCAGTTTTGCTACTTGTTCAAAAGAATAGCCTCAATAAATTATTTATTTTTGAGTTTGTTGAAGAAAATCTTGTCAAAGTCCATTTTACTCCAAACAACTATAACAAAGAAAAGATTCTTTGAAAGTAGAGTCACAGGTAGACAGGATAGTGAAGGCAGCATTTGATATGCATTCCTTTATTAGTCAATGCATTGAATACAGGAGTTGCGATGTCATGTTGTGGCTGTACAGGACATTGGCTCGGCCACTTTTGGAATACTGCATGCAGTTCTGGCCTCCCTGCTATAGGAAAGATATGGTGAAAGTTGAAAGGGTTCATTTACAAGAATGTTGCCAGGTTTGGAGGGTTTGAGCTAAAAGAAGAAGCTGAATAGGCTGGGGTTATTTTCCCTGGAGCATCAGAGGCTGAGGGATGACTTTGTACAGGTTTACATAAAGTCATGAGGGACATGGATAGGGTAAACAGGCAAGGTCTTTTTCCCAGGGCGGGCCAGTCCAAAACTAGAGGGCATAGGTTTAAGGTGAGAGGGGAAAGATTTAAAAGGAACCGAATGGGCAGCTTTTCCATGCAGAGGGTGGTGTGTGTACGGAAGGAGCTGCCAGAGGAAGTGATGGAGGCTGGTACAATAACAACATTTAAAAGGCATCTGGATGGGTTTATGAATAGGAAGGATTTACAGGGATATGGGCCAAATGCTGGCAAATGGGACTAGATTAATTTTGAATATCTGGTCAGCATGGACGAGTTGGACTGAAGGGTCTGTTTCCGTGCTGCACACCTCTATGACTTTATGACTCCAAATACAAGATTTATACTTTGATGCAGCTCAGAGTGTCTGGGGCTTAATTACAAACACACCCATCCCAACAGAATAGTGACACCAAAACAGCAAGACATGGTTGAGAGTACAGGATACTGCACAGGCTATGGGGCACTGAAAACATTCCAGCACTTGCACTGCAGACCTCAGGGCTCAGGTACATAATTCTTTGAAATTTGTATCACAGGCAGATTAGGGTAGTTAAGAAGGCATTTAGCACACTTGCCTTCATTGCTCAGGCCATTCAGTACAGGAGTTGGGGTGTCATGTTGAGGTTGTACAGGATGTTGGTGAGGCCTCTTCTGGAGTACTGTGTCCAGTTCTCGTCCCCCTGTTACAGGAAGGATATTATTAAACTGGAGCAGGTTCAGAAAAGTGTTACTAGGATCTTGCTAGGAATGGAGGGTTTAAAATGTAAAAATAGACTGGAAAGGCTGGGATTTTTTTCCCCTGGAGTGTAGGAGGTTGAAGAGTGACCTTATTCAAGTTTATAAAATAAGGGCATAGATCATGTAAATGACAAGGTTCTTTTCCCTAGGGTGGGGGGAGTTCAAAACTAGGGAGCATACTTTTAAGCTGAGAGGAGAAAGATTTTAAAAGGACATAAGGGGCAACTTTTTTTAAAAGCAGAGAGTGGTTCATGTGTGGAACGAACTGCCAGAGGAAGTAATGGATGCAGGTACAGTTACAATGTTAAAAAGACATTTGGATAAATTCATGAATTGGAAAGGTTTGTCAGAATATGGGCCAAGCGCAGGCAGGTGAGACGAGTTTGGTTTGGGAAGATGGTTGACGTGGACTGGTTGGACCAAAGGGTCTATTTCCATGCTGTATGAGTCTATGATTCCGTGACTCTATGACTTGTGCTTCAGAACTTGCGTCACCCTTAGCTAAACTGTTCCAGTATAGTTATAACACTGGTATCTACCTGACAATGTGGAAAGTTGCCCAGGTATGTCCTGTACATAAAAAGCAGGACAAATCCCAAACAGCCAATTACCGCCCCATCAGTCTATTCTCGATCATCAGTAAAGTGATGGAAGGTGTCAGTAACAGCGCGATCAAGCAGCACCTGCTCAGCGACACCCAGTTTGGGTTCCGCCAGGGCCACTCAGCTCCTGATCTCATTACAGCCTTGGTACAAACATGGACAAAAGAGCTGAATTCCAGAGGTGAGGTGAGAGTGACAGCTCTTGACATCAAGGCTGCATTCGACTGAGTGTAGCATCAAAGAGCCCGAGCAAAACTGGAATCAATGGGCATCAGGGGACAAACTCTCCAGTGGGTGGAGTCATGCCTGGTACAAAGGAAGATGGTTGTGGTTGTTGGCGGTCCATGAAATACAGAAGAGGACAAATCAGCCCATCAAGTCTAGTCCTACATTCAACAAGATCACAGCTGATCTGATATTCCTCAACCCCACTTTCCTGCCTTCTTGCCAAAGCCTTTGATTCCCTTACCGATTGAAAAATCTATCTCAGCTTCCACCTCGGTGAAAGAATCCAGAAAGGAGATCGGAGAACAGAATGTTTTGCAAAGCAAACAGAACATCACATGACATTCTGTCAAAAGGTCCCACTGAAATGTCTTTTCCCAATTTTCTTTCCTCCACATAAAACACCTTTTTTGTTTTATCTGTCTACCTGCATGGCTGCAGAGGATTTAAAACAGGATTAGACTTTAACTGGTAGAGTTGTGTGCTAATAGTTCAGAGGTTTGTTCATCTGCTGCTGGAACGTATTTATTTGTAATGAACAGTATTTCTTGTTAAGTGCAAGAAACTGGTCAGTGTTTTCTGTTAAATTAATCCCAGCAGACAAGTTTATTGAGGACTTTGAGAACTCTAAGTAAATTCATAAGACCATAAAGTATAGGAGCAGAATTAGGCCATTCAGGCCATTGAGTCTGCTCCGCCATTTGATCATGGCTGATATGTTTCTCAACCCCATTCTCCTGCCTTCTCCCCGTAACCCTCGCTAATCAAGGACCTGTCTTAAATGTATTCATTGACTTGGCCTCCACAGCCCTAATTGGCAATAAGTCCCACAGTATCACCACCCTCTGGTTGAAAAAATTCCTCATTTCAGTTCTAAAGGGTTGTAGAACTTTGAAAAGATGCTGGTCTAGACACGAAACCTCACTTGTTGAGAATAAAATTGGTAAGAGAGACCACCATACCCATACGCCTTGGAACTGAATGCACTGACCTGTGGTTGTGGTGAGTCAGGTAAAGGCGGCTGGACCTGGGCCTTCATAGTGAGGGCTTCTCCCCTTCTTTCTTCAATCGCCTGTTTCATCACTTTCAACTCACTGGGGTGTGGTGTTGCCCTGCGTTGTAACCGACCCTAAAAACAAGCAGAAAGATGCCAGCGTTTACAGTAGCCTTTTGGACAGGAAGTGCTTGCTCATAGACAGCATGACTAACACAGACACACCAACAGAGACTGGCAGTGCAGAGACACAGCGACATGTGCCTGTAACGTCTATCCCCAGACTGGTATAAACTGCACTCCCTCCCCTCAGACTGGGTGACCTTGCACACTGTACGACAACCACCAGCACAAAGAGGCCCTGTGAGACCTACCCCTAAACCCAAGACCAGGGAATTCTGCAACCATCATCCCCCTTCAGGAAACACTGCAAACCCAAGAAACTCACTCGTCTCTCTGCCTCTTCCTCGTTCTCCTCGTCATCCTTCAGCTCCTCCTGGAACTGGATCACACTGACCCGGTTCAGATTGGGCTCTGTCCAGCCCTCATCCAGGCTGTCATTCAAGAGATTCTCTGCAAGAAGCATGAATGGAATCAGGGTCTAAATGTACTCATCAACCAAGAACCGATTTAATAACTGCACCAATTTGAAAAGTGACACAGATACTAAAATGAAGATGTTTATTAGAGAACGAGCCAAGAGCCTGTCACTGTTAGACAGCACCTTCCAAACCCATGACCACTTCCATCTAGAAGCTCAAGGGCAGCTGACACATGGGAACACCACCCCCTCCATGTTCCCCTCTAAGTCACTCAACAACCTGACTTGGAAATATATTGCTGTTCCTACAGTGTCACTGGGCCAAAATCCTGGAATTCCCTCCCTCAAGGCATTGTGGGTCAAGTGCAGCAGCTCAAGGCGGCAGCTCATCCCCACCTTCTCAAGGTGCAATTAGGGATGGGCAATAAATGCTGGTCCAGCCAGCAACACCCATGGCCCATCAGTGAATTAAAGCACAGCTGAACCAGCCTACACAGTTACTTGTTCACATCAACCCGGAGCTGAAGTGAGCCACATTTTAGATAAACTTCTTACTAAGGGTTAGCTGTCCACCCTGTGTATAACTGTCAAGTGAGACAACGTCCAGGGCATTTCAGCATTTATGTGCGTGTGGAGATTATTATCAGGAGCAGCTGAACAGCAATGCTAGGCATATGAGAATCAGGAGGGAGAGCAGCCACTAATTTTCTAAATGAGTCGATATCCAGATCTTACCCAGACTGGGGGACGGCTGCTGTGGTAGGAGGTAGCAGGTCAGGACCTTCTCACCAGTTTTCTCGTCGTCCTCAGTTTGGAACTTCAGCATTGGCTGCGACTGATTCTCAGCCAACCACAGAGCCTTCAGATTGAGGTTCGTGAGGGCAAAAGGCAGGTTGATCAGCCTGGGGAAAGATCACAGGGTGAGGAGACACACACAACACCAAGGAAGATTGGGCACAACAGGACAGGGGTGGGGGTACCACAGGATGGGGGATTTTCGGAGGAGTGGAGAGTGAATGAGTTGGGGTCTGGTTGCACAGGAAGGGGAGGGCACTATGGGACTCTACTGTACAAATTCACCAAAGAAACAAAGTTGCTCACTGTCATCATGCACTGCTGATCTCAACATAAATTCCAATCAGTAACTTTGCATTTTATTTTACTTGTCTCTTAGTCATTGGTCTTCAAGTTCTTTGGCAGCCACAATCTGAAGCATCTCTGTTTTAAGTCTTATTCTGGGAATATTCTACATTTTCCAGTCTAGTCCAATGAAGCTAAGACCTCAACTTGCACATCTGTGTCTGTCAAGACCACAGGTACTCGTTTTCACGTGACCTGGACAATTGTTCTGTTGTACATGATCACTTTCTGATGTAAGAACCACTCCTAGATCTACTACCAAAACGGAGACAGCGTTTCACCCACTCCACACTCTCATTGTGCTAATTCAGAGTCCTTGCTTCTTAATCAGTGCGCTAAACATTCAGCCAATATTTATACATGCTTGCTCCTTTTCCAGTATATCCCTCCAATTACTACTTCTCTCTGAAATATATTCTCCCATGGCTATACCATGAACCATTGACTGCTACCAGCACCCACCTCTTGACTGTAACTGGTGCCCATCCCTTGATCATGACCACTGTTCACTTCCTGACCAATCACATTTTGTTCCTCAGGACCTTATTCACCATTCCTCAGCATCAGTGGGTTAACATCCTGGAAACCCATTCCTATCAGCATTGCATTTGTCCCAACAGCCCAAGGGCAGCGGTGGTTAATGAGACAGCTCACCATCACCTTTTCCAGCTCAATATGGAATGAATCCTGGCCCACACAGCACATCACAAAGATCTCAGTTCCCACAAAGAAAAGGAAATCGTACGTTGGCAAACTGACAGCAGCTTACTTGTCACTCTTTACAACAAGTACAAGGATTAAGAACATAGAACAGTACAGCACGGTACAGGCCCTTCGGCCCATGACGTTGTGCCGACCTATTATCCCACTCTAAGATCAAACTACACAATTGCAGCAAGTGGCTATGCACAGAGCTGGAACCAAGCTTAAGACATTTTATACTTATTTACAGAATTGCAAATTACAAACATATACTTTCTAACATAACAGCAATTATCAGTCTATTTACAGGGGCTCAAGTAATGGCCACCCACCATGTAATTAAAGACAACAGCTATGCAATTAAGGAAAGCTCTGCACATTCACAACGCAGTGACGCCGCCCTCCCTCTGGCTCACAGGTGTTAGGAAGGGGCAGTCGAACCGCTCTGACAACTAAAATCCAGTTTACGGGCCAGCGTGCAACTCCGCGCTGCCTCCAGTTTACG
>NC_063333.1:589125-601422 GCF_021869965.1 Rhincodon typus
CGTGCAACTCCGCGCTGCCTCCAGTTTACGGGCCAGCGTGCAACTCCCAACTCAGTCCTGTTTACTATAACTCCACTTCCTACCTGTTACCAGCCACATCCAGCACGTGAATCTCTGAAGCGTTTGCAAGTTCAGGTGGGAGATGTGTCAGCCGGTTGTCACGGAGACTCAGCACATTTAAACTCACACAACCTCCCAATTCAGCTGGTAAAGCCACGAGTCTATTCCGATCCACATTCAGATTTGTTAGTTTCTTCAGTTTCCCAATAGATCTCGGGAGTGTCTGAAACCAACAAAGAAAATTTCAGCAAAGAACAAAGAACAAGAACAAGACAGCCCTGGAATAGGTCCTTTGGCCCTCAAAGCCTTCGCCACACATTTTGCCCTTCAATGCTAAAACTATCTTCACTTGCAGGATCCGTATCCCTCTATTCCCTTCCTATTCATGTGTTTGTCCAGGTGCTTCTTGAATGCTGCTACTGTGTCTGCTTCCACCACCTCCACTTGCAACACTTTCCGTTCACTCACCACCTTTTATGTGAAAAACCTGCTTCGCACATCTCTTTAGACTTCCCCTCCTGCACTTTGAACCTGTGTCCCTTAGTAATTGACCCCTCCACCCTGGGGAAAAGCCTTATACTTTCCACTCTATCCATGCCATTCACAATCTTATAAACTTCTATCAGGTTCCCCCCCTCAACCTCCAGCGTTCCAGTGAAAACAAACCCAGTCTAGCCAACCTTTCTTCATTGCTAAAATCCCTCAGACCAGGCAACATCCTCGTAAACCTTTTCTGTACCCTCTCCAAAGCATCCACACCCTTCCGGTAGTGTGGTGACCAGAACTGTACACAATATTCCAAATGTGGCCTAACTGAAGTTCTATAAATCTGCAGCATAACTGGTTTATTCTTATACTCAGTGCCCCTTCCAATGAAGATAAGCATGCCATAGGCCTTTTTTTACTACCTGCGCTGCCACCTTCAGTGATCTGTGGACCTACACACCCAGATCCCTCTGCATATCAATACTCCTAAGGGTTCTGCCATTCACTGTATAATTCCCACCTGTACATCACGTCACCTCACATTTGTCCAGATTAAACTCCATTTACCATTTTTCTGCCCAAGCCTCCAAATGTTCAACATCCTGTTGTATCCTCTGACAATCGTCCTTACTATCTGCAACTCTACCAATCTTTGTATTGTCCGAGGTTGGGGAGGGTTTTTACTAATGCGCCTGGGGGATGGGAACCCATGTAAGGAGTTAGAAAGGGGGGAGCAAGGACAAAAACAGAAAGGTAGAAAGGGATTAGAGATAGTGATAGGCAGAGAAACCAAGGAAAAAGTTCAAATAGGGCTATTGAGAAAAATAAGAGCAAGACAAATGATATGAAAAAGACTAGTTTAAAGGCTTTGTGCCTTAATGCATGGAGCATTTGCAAAGAAACAAATGAATTAATTGCACAGATAGATGTAAACGTGTGCGATATAATTGGGATTACGGAGACATGGCTGCAGGGTGACCACGGAACAGGAGCGGAATGTCCCAGGGTATTCAGTAATCAGGAAGGACATGTAAAAAGGAAACAATTGCTGGTTAAAGAGGAAATTAACACAATCATTTTCTTTTTTTTTTCCTATTCATTTGTGGGATGTGGGCATCATTGGCTGGGCCCAGCATTTCTTGCCCGTCCCTAGTTGCCCCTTGAGAATGTGGTGGTGAGCTGCCTTCTTGAACCGTTGCTGTCCACCTGCTGTGGGTTGGCCCACAATGCCATTAGGGAGGGAATTCCAGGATTTTGACCCAACAACAGTGAAGGAACGGCGAACAGGATGGTGAGTGACTTGGAGGGGAATTTGGAGTTGGTGGTGTTCCCATATGTTTGCTGCCCTTGTCCTTCAAGATGGAAGTGGTTCTGGGTTTGGAATGTGCTGTCTGAGGATCTTTGGTGAATTTCTGCAGAGCATCTTGTAGATAGTACACACTGCAGCTACTGAGCGTCGGTGGTGGAAGGAGTGGATGCTTGTGGATGTAGTGCCAATCAAGCAGCTGCTTTGTCCTGGATGGTGTCAAGCTTCTTGAGTGTTGTTGGGGAAGCTCTCATCCAGGCAAGTGGGGAGTATTCCATCACACTCCTGACTTGTGCCTTGTAGATGGTGGACAGGCTTTGAGGAGTCAGGAGGTGAGTTACTCGCTGCAGTATTCCCCAGTTTCTGGCCTGCTCTTGTAGCTACTGTGTTTATGTGGTGAGTCCAGTTGATCTTCTGGTCAATGGTAACCCCCAGGATGTTGATAGTGGGGGATTCAGTGATGGTAACACCATTGAATGTCAAGGGGTGGTGGTTAGATTGTCTCTTATTGTGATGGTCATAGCTTGGCATTTGTGTGGCACGAATGTTACTTGCCACTTGTCAGCCCAAGCCTGCATATTGTCCAGATCTTGTTGCATGTGAACATGGACTGCTTCAGTATCCGAGGAGTGAGAAAGGATATCAGCTCTGACAATGTTAAGTCTGATTGGGAGAGTTGAGAAATGCCAAGGAGCAAAAAACATGAGTAGGTGTCATATACAGACCCTTCCAATTGCAGTGGTGATGTCAAGAATGGCATTAAACAGGAAATTAGAGATGCATGTGATAAGGGAATATCGGTGATCATGGGTGATTTTAATCTGCACATAGTTTGGGCAAATCAATTTGGCCACAATGCCATAGAGGAGGAATTCCTGGATGTATATGGGATGGTTTTCTTGACCAATATGTGGAGGAAACAACTTTAGAGCAGGCCATCTGAGATTGGGTACTGTGTAATGAGAAGGGAATCATCGTCAATCTCGCTGTCCGAGACCCCTTGGGAAAGAGCAACCATAACTTGATAGAATTTTTATCAAGATGGAGAGTGAGGTAGTTGATTCAGAGAATAGGGTGCTGAACATTAATAAAGGAAACAATGAAGATATGAGGCATGAGTTGGCCTTGATAGATCGGGGAGAATTACTTAAAGGGATAACAGTGGAAGGCAAAGGCAAACATTCAAGCAACGCATAGGGGAACTGCAACAACTGTTTATTCCTGTCTGTCGCAAAAACAAAATGGGTAAGAGGGTCCATCCATGGCTTACAAAGGAAATAAGAGATAGTATCAAATTCAAGGAAGAAGCACACAGACTGGCCAAGAAAAATAATAAATCTGAGAACTGGGAGCGGTTTAGAATTCAGCAAAGAAGGACCAAGGGATTGATTAACAAGGGAAAAACAGAGCATGAAATTAAGCTTGCAGGGAACATCAGGACTGACGCTAAGAGTTTCTATAGGTACATGAAGAGAAAGAGATTGGTAAAGACAAATGTAAGGCTTTACATTTACAAGCCTACAGACAGAAACAGGGGAATGTATAGTACAGCACATAGAAATGGCTGAGCAACTGAATACATACTTGGGTTCTGTCCTCACAAAAGAGGGCACAAATCAGCTATCAGAATTGTTGGAGGATGCAAGATTTAGTGAGAGAGAAGAATTGAGGGAGATTAATATTAATAGAGAAATGGTGTTGGGATAATTGATGGGATTGAAGGCCAATAAATCCACAGGGTCTGATAATCTACATTCCAGAGTACTTAAGGAAGTAACTTTAGAAATAGTGGATGCATTGGTGGTTATCTTCCAGGATTCTTTAGCCTCTGGAACAGACCCTGCAGATTGGAGGGTGGCTCATGTCACTCCAATATTCAAAAAAGGAGGTAGAGAGAAAACAGGGAATTATAGACCAGTGAGCCTAACATCGATAATGGGGAAAATTCTCAAATCCATTGTCAAGGATTTTATATCACAGCATTTAGAAAACAGTGACAGGATCAGACAGAGTCAGCGTGGATTTATGAAGGGGAAACCATGCTTGACAAATCTGTTGGAATTCTATGAAGATCTAACTAGTAGTTGACAAGAGAAGCCAGTCGATGTAGTATATTTGGACCTTCAGAAAGCTTTTGACAAAGTCTCACATAAAAGAGAGCAATGTACAAGATTAAAGCGCATGGAATGGGGGAAGTGTATTGAGATGGATAGGAAACTGTTTGGCAGAGAGGAAACAAAGAGTAGGAATTAATGGGTCCTTTCCAAATTGGCAGGCAGTAACTACTGGGATGACACAGGGATCGGTGCTGGGACCCCAGCTATTCATGATATATATTAATGATTTGGATGAGGGAACAAAATGTAACATCTCCAAGTTTGCTACAACTTGATACCAAGTTGGGTGGGAGGGTGAACTGAGGAAGATGCAGAGATCCTTCAGCATGATCTTGACAGGTTAGGTGAGAGGGCAAATCAATTGCAGATGCAGTATAATGTGGATAAATATGAGATTATTCACTTTGGAAGCAAAAACAAGGCAGCAGATTACTACGTAAATGGCTGTAAACTGGGAGAGGGGAGTGCGCAGTGGGTCCTTGTGCACCAGTTGCTGAAGGTAAGCATGCAGGTACAGCAGGTGGTAAAGAAGGTAAATGGTATGTTGGCCTTCATCGCGAGAGGTTTTGAGTACAGGAGCAGGGATGTGTTGTTGCAGTTATACAGGGCCTTGGTGAGACCACACCTGGAGTATTGTGTGCAGTTTTGGTCTCCTTTTCTGAGGAAGGATGCTCTTGCTCATGAGGGAGTGCAATGAAGGTTTACCAGGCTGAATCTAGGGATGGTGGGTCTGACGTATAACGTGAGATGACTAGGTTGGGATTGTTTTTGCTGGAGTTCAGGCGAATGAAGGGGGATCTCAGAGATGTATAAAACTCTAACAGGACTGGACAGGGTAGATGCAGGGAGGATGTTCCCGATGGTGGGTGTGTCCAGAACCAGGGGTCACAGTCTGAGGATTCGGGGTAGACCACTTAGGACGGAGAGGAGGAGACATTTCTTCACCCAAAGAGTGGTGAGCCTGTGGAATTCATTAACACAGGAAGTAATCAATGTCAAAACACTGAATGTATTCAAGAGGTGACCAGATATAGCACTTGGGGTGAGTGAGATCAAAGGTTATGGGGAGAAAGCAGGATTAGGCTATTGAGTTGGATGATCAGCCATGATCATGAAGAATGGCGGAGCAGACTCAAAGGGCTGAATGGCCTCCTCCTGCTCCTGTCTTCTATGTTTCTATGTTTAATACCTTATCAAAGACTTCCTAAAAATCCAAATCTATTGCATCCACTACTTCCCATTTTATCTATTCTGCTTTTTACCACCTCAAAAAAATTTGGTAAATTTACCAGGCATGATATCCCCTTCATGAAGCTGTGCTGACTCTGCTTGATAATACAATGGATTTCTAAATGCTTGCTATTACATCCTTTCTCATAGACTCTTAACATTCTCCCAATAACAGACATTATGCTAGCTGGCCTTATAGTTACAGGTAAAAGTGTGAAGTGATTCATTTTGAAAGGTTGAATTTGAATGCAGAATACAGAGTTAACGGCAGGACTGTTGGCAGCGTGGAGGAACAGAGGGATCTTGGGGTCCACATCCATTGATCCCTCAAAATTGCTACGCAAGTTGATAGGGTTATAAAGAAGGCGTATGGTGTGTTGGCTTTCATTGGCAGGGGAATTGAGTTTAAGAGCCACGAGGTTATGCTAGAGCTCTATAAAACTCTGGTTAGACCACACTTGGAATATTGTGTTCAGTTCTGGTCACCTCATTACAGGAAAGATGTGGAAGCTTTGGAGAGGGTGCAGAGGAGATTTACCAGGATGGTGCCTGGACTGGAAGGCAGGTCTTATGAGGAAAGGTTGAGGAGCTAGGGCTTTTCTCATTGGAGCGAAGAAGGATGAGAGGTGACTTGATAGAGGTGTACAAGATAATGAGAGGCATAGATAGAGTGGATAGCCACAGACTTTTTCCCAGAGCGGAAATGACTATTACGAGGGGACATAATTTTAAGGTCATTGGAGGAAGGTATAGGGGAGATGTCAGAGGTAGGTTCTTTACACAGAGAGTGGTGGGCGTGTGGAATGCGCTGCCGGCAGTGGTAGTGGAGTCAGATACTTGAGACTTTTAAGCGACTCTTGGATAGGCACATGGAGGATAGTAAAATGTAGGGTACGCAGGGTAGATTGATCTTAGTAGGATAATAGGTCGGCACAACATTGTGAGCCGACGGGCCTGTACTGTGCTGCACTGTTCTATGTTCTATGTTTTTTTTGTTCTATGTAACGCTTGTTTCGTTACCGTGTATTGGCTGTAACACGACAGATGAATGGTGGATGATGTTTGGATAACGCAAACTTTGTGCTGTACAGTTGTAGTGATTTTCTATCGCGATTTCTCATGGCAATTTTTTACAGCATGAGGTCACACAAGAACGCAACTATCATGTTATAGGAGAACTACCTGTGCCTGATTTGTCTCTCCTTCCCTTTCGAAATAAAGTGGTTATGCTGGCAGCTTTCCAATTCTTTGGGACTTTTACAGAATGTAAGGATTCTGGGAAAGTTACAACCAGTGCATCCACTGTCTCTGTAGCTGCTTCCCTTCAAATCCCAGGATCCATCCTGTCAGGTCCAGAGAATGGCTGGTCCTTTCACCCCATGTGGTTCCCGGACACATTTTCATGAGTGATAATTACTGTTTTTATTTCCTCACCTCCTCTTGATTACTGAGTAATTTTGGGATTATATTAGTGTCTCCCACTCTGATGAAAAGTTTTTATTCAGCTCCTCTGCCATTTCCTGGTTCCTCATTATTATTTCCCCAGCCTTATTCTCTCTGGCTTCTCTCTTCCTTTTCATAGATTGAAAGCAGCTTGGGCTGTGGCACCCAATGTGATTGCAATTCAGACATGTGTTTAAAATCCTGATCAGATGGGACAGAACCTACACAGTGTGTTAAATAAACAGCGTAAGCATGAAGTCCAGTGCGTTGTCCACTTACCGTCAGCAGGTTCTCAGTGAGAATGAGCTCCGTCAGGTGGAAACACTCACCCACCGCCTCAGTTAGCTCTGTTAACCGGTTCTGATCCACCTTCAGAATTGACAACTGCTTCAACTGGCCTGGAATCACAAGAAGATCATCTGAGAACTTGAGGGCAGGCCTGATTCTAGAGCTCGGCCCTGTGTCCAATCCAGGGAAACTATACCCAAGGAACAGGAATAGGCAGCCAGCAGCGTGATTGGAAGGATGTTGTTAAACTTGAAAGAGTTCAGAAAAGATTTACAAAGAGGCTGCCAGGTTTGGAGGGTTTGAGCAAGAGGAAGAGGCTGAATAGGCTGGGGCTATTTTCCCTGAAGTGTCGGAGGCTGAGGGGTGACCTTATAGAGGTTTATAAAATTATGACAGGTATGGATAGGGTAAATAGACAAGGTCTTTTCCCCAGTGTAGGAGAGTCCAAAACTAGAGGGCTTAGGGTTAAGGTGAGGGGGGAAAAATTTAAAAGGGACCTGAGGGATACCTTTTCATGCAGAAGGTGGTGCATGTTTGGATTGAGCTGCCAGAGGAAGTGGAGGAGGTGGAGACAATTACAAGATTTAAAAGGCATCTGGATGGGTAGATGAATAGGAAAGGTTTAGAGGGATATGAGCCAAATGGGATTAGATCAGTTTAGGATAGCTGGTCAGCATGTGGTCAGCATGAAGAGTCCGTTTCCACGCTGTTTCATTCTATGAGACTCTACCACCCAACCAACCACAATGGAGTCCGTGCTGGTCAAAACAGCCACCTAACTATTCTAAGGTAACAAGGTGTACAGCTGGATGAACACAGCACGCCAGGCAGCATCGGAGGAGCAGGAAGGCTGACGTTTGACCCGAAGCATTAGCTTTCCTGCTCCTCTGATGCTGCTTGGCCTACTGTGTTCATCCAGCTCTACACCTTGTTATCTCAGACTCCAGCATCGGCAATTCCTACTATACTGAACTATTTTAATCCCATTTTCCAGCACTTGGTGCACAGCCTCGTGTACCTTGGTAATACAAGTATACGTCTAAAGATGATTAAATGTTATGTGGGTCTCTGACTCTGTGACCCCTAAAAGCAGTGAGCTCCAGATTCCCACCACCTTTTGGGTGAAAAAGCTTTTCCTCAAATCCCCTCTCAACCTCCTGCCTCTTCCATTAAATCTATGCCCTTGGTCGTTGATCTCTCCATCAGGAAAAGCTCCTATTGCCTCCATCTATGCCCCTCAATTTTCTAAATCTCCATCATGCTCCCTCTCACTCTCCTCTACTCAAAGGAAAACAAACCCAATCTGTCCAATCTCTCTACATAACAAACTCTCCAGCCCAGACAACATCCTGGTAAATGTCCTTTGCACCCTCTCCAACACAATCACATCCCTCCTAGAACATGGACTGAGAACGGCACACACTGGCTGTTGCCTCACCAGCATTTTATACTCTTGAACTCTCTGCCTCAGCTAATAAAGACAAATCTCCCATATGCCTTCATAACCGCTTTATCCACCTGCCCCGATACCCTAAGGAGTGGTCCTCCTGATCCTCAGTGCTTCGTAGGGTCCTACTATTCATCATGTATTCCCTGGCCTTGTTTGTCCTGCCCAAGTACATCTCACATTCTTATCCCTATTGAATTCCATTTGTCACCGATCAACCCATCTATGCCCTCCTGTAATCTAAGGTTATGCTCTTCACAATTTACTGCCTACCAATTTCTATATCATCCTCAAACTTACTGATCAACCCCATTTTCTCACCCCAGTCAGCTGAACCAAGGCTCGCTGCAGTCCGTGTCTCTGTATCAGGAACACCCTCCCAGCCCCAGGGATTTGGGTACACTTCTCTTGTCACTCTACGCACCAATGCCATCTGGTATGGATTCCAATGGGTTCTGGGAGAGAAGGAGGTCAGTCAATGCCACGAGTCCACTGATCTCATTGGGGAGCGTCTCAAGTTTGTTTTCTGAAACATCCAGACACACCAGACGTCTCAGGTTTCCCAGTTCCTGGAATAAGGAACAGTGCAGGAATTATATTCCACAGTCTAAACAAATCCCTGTCTCTCCCCAAAACCCTGTACCAATCCCCAAACTAATCCCACTGCCCCGCGCTCTCACCATAATCCTGTATCGATCCTCAAACTAATCCCACTGCTCCGTTCTCTCTCCGTAACCCTGTATCGATCCGCAAGTTAATCTCACTGCCCCGCTCTCTCCCCATAGCCCTCCAATCCCCAAACTAATCCCACTGCCCTACTCTCTCTCCATAGCCCTGTATCAATCCCAAACTAATCCCACTGTCCCACACTCTCCCCATAGTCCTGTATCAATCCCCAAACTAATCCCACTGCCCTGCACTCTCCACATAGCTCTGTATCGATCCCCAAACTAATCCCACTGCCCTGTTCTCTCTCCCCGTTGTTCTGTCTCAATCCCCAACCAAACTCCCAGCACGGCTCTCCACCTGTAGTCCTGTAAACTGACAGCTCATTGTGACTGAAACCTCAAACTCTTTCTACTTGGGAGCTCTCTGCTCTTACCGGTGGCAGTGCAGTAAGTTGGTTCCTGTCTAACCAGAGTTCACGTAAATTTGGCAGAGCTCCAAGTGTGTCCGGCTGCAAAACAAGGAACCGAAATGAGTCAGTGTCACACAGCGAGGCATGAAGACCACAGTGAACCAAGCTTTAGATCAAAGGAACAGGGGAACAAAGACCAGACCCACAACCCTGACCGCACCCAGCCCCTCGCCGTGACCCTGCCCTGGCCATACCCAGGTGTTAGAGTTTTGATTAATACCTGTAACTATGGTGTTGTAGCTATTGGAGACTTGGTTGAGAGGGAGATAAAACTGGCAGCTTATCAGTACATGTTTTAGATGTTTCAGAAACAATAGAAATGAATGTAAAAGAGGTGGGAGAGTTTGCATTACTGATAAGGGAGAATATCGTAGCTGTACTGAGGGAGGACATGTTTGTGAGGGGGTGAACTCATCCAGTGAGGCCATATTGGTACAGCTCAGGATACAATCGCTTTGATGGAATTGTGCTACAGGCCTCGCAACAGCCAGTGGATCAGACAGGAACAGGTAAGTGGTCAGACTGCAGAAAAATGTTACAACAAAAAGATGAAGGGTCCAGGCCCGAAACGTCAGCCTTTCTGATCCTATGATGCTGCTTGGCCTGCTGTGTTCATCCAGCCCTTGTTGTCTCGGATTCTCCAGCATCTGCAGATCCTACTATCTCTCTCACAACAATAGGGTTGTTGTTTTGACTGGGACTCCTTAGCATCAGGGGCTTGAACTGGGGATGCGGGTGGGGAGCGGTGTTGGTGTGGGGAGGTGGTGGTGTTGCTAGAGATTGCTTGGTGGGTCGAGGGTGGTTTTTTTAGTCCAACTCAGGATGGGGCCATACTATACCTGGTATTAGGGAATGAGCCTGGCCAGGAAATTAAAGTTTCAATGGAGGTGCATTTCAGGAACAGTGACCATAATTCTCTAAGTTTTAAGTTACTTACAGATATGAACAAAAGTAGTCCTTGGGTGACAGTATTACATTTGGGGAGAGCTAAGTACCACAATATTAGGCAGGAACTGGAGAATTTAGATAGGGAGCAGCTATTTGAGGGTAAATCCACATCTGACATGCAGGAATCTTTTAAAGGCCAAATGATTAGAATTCAGGACCTGACTGGATATATTCAAAAACCCTGCAAGAGGACCTCTACAAACGGGATGGTCTACACCTCAACCAGAGGGGTACCAATATCCTGGGGGGGAAATTTGCTAATGCTCTTCGGGAGGGTTTAAACTAATTCAACAGCGGGGTGGGAACCTGAATTGTTGCTCCAGTGTACAGGAGGTTGAGAGTAGTGAGGTCATGAATAAGGTTTCAAGGTCGCAGGAGTGTACCGGCAGGCAGGAAGGTGGTTTGAAGTGTGTCTACTTCAATGCCAGGAGCATGCGGAATAAGGTGGGTGAACTTGCAGCATGGGTTGGTACCTGGGACTTCGACGTTGTGGCCATTTCGGAGACATGGATAGAGCAGGGACAGGAATGGTTGTTGCAGGTTCCGGGGTTTAGACGTTTCAGTAAGATCAGGGAAGGTGGTAAAAGAGGGGGAGGTGTGGCATTGTTAGTCAAGGACAGTATTACGGTGGCAGAAAGGACGTTTGATGAGGACTCGTCGACTGAGGTAGTATGGGCTGAGGTTAGGAACCGGAAAGGAGAGGTCACCCTGTTGGGAGTTTTCTATAGGCCTCCGAAAAGTTCCAGAGATGTAGAGGAAAAGATTGCAAAGATGATTCTGGATAGGAGCGAAAGTAACAGGGTAGTTGTTATGGGGGACTTTAACTTTCCAAATATTGACTCCAAATATTGACTGGAAACACTATAGTTGGAGTACTTTAGATGGGTCAGTTTTTGTCCAATGTGTGCAGGAGGATTTCCTGACACAGTATGTAGATAGGCCAACACGAGGCGAGGCGACATTGGATTTGGTACTGGGTAATGAACCAGGCCAGGTGTTAGATTTGGAGGTAGGTGAGCACTTTGGTGATAGTGACCACAATTCGGTTACGTTTACTTTAGCAATGGAAACGGATAGGTATATACCGCAGGGCAAAAGTTATAGCTGGGGGAAAAGGCAATTATGAGGCGATTAGGCAAGATTTAGGATGCATAGGATGGAGAAGGAAACTGCAGGGGCTGGGCACAATTGAAATGTGGAGCTTGTTCAAGGAACAGCTACTGTGTGTCCTTGAGAAGTATGTACCTGTCAGGCAGGGAGGAAGTGGTCAAGCGAGGGAACCGTGGTTTACTAAAGAAGTTGAATCTCTTGTCAAGAGGAAGAAGGAGGCTTATGTAGAGATGAGGCGTGAAGGCTCAGTTAGGGCGCTTGAGAGTTACAAGTTAGACAGGAAGGACCTAAAGAGAGAGCTAATAAGAGCCAGGAGGGGACATGAGAAGTCTTTAGCAGGTAGGATCAAGGAAAACCCTAAAGCTTTCTATAGGTATGTCAGGAATAAAAGAATGACTAGAGTAAGATTAGGGCCAGTCAAGGACAGTAGTGGGAAGTTGTGCGTGGAGTCCAAAGAGATAGGATAGGCGCTAAATGCATATTTTTCGTCAGTATTCACACAGGAAAAAGACAATGTAGTCGAGGAGAATACTGAGATACAGGCTATTAGACGAGACGGGATTGAGGTTCATAAGGAGGTGGTGTTAGCAATTCTGGAAGGTGTGAAAATAGATAAGTCCCCTGGGCCCGATGGGATTTATCCTAGGATTCTCTGGGAAGCTAGGGAGGAGATTGCGGAGCCTTTGGCTTTGATCTTTATGTCGTCATTGTCTACAGGAATAGT
>NC_063333.1:601822-618820 GCF_021869965.1 Rhincodon typus
GAGGGCCGAAGGGCCTGTACTGCGCTGTAATGTTCTATGTTCTATGTAAATTGCGGGCACCCTGGCTGATATATTTGCATCATCGTTAGCCGTGGGTGAGATCTCGGAAGACTGGATGGTAGCAAATGTTGTGCCCTTATTCAAGAATGGCAGTAATGAAAATCCTGGGAACTATAGACCAGTAAGCCTAACATCTGTGTTAGGTAAGTTACTTAAGATGATTCTGAGGGATAAAAGATACATGCATATAGAAAGACAGGATTTGATTAGGAATAGTCACTATGGCTTTGTGCGTGGAGATCATGCCTCACAAATTTGTTAAAGTTCTTTGATGAAGTGACCAGGAAGGGTTACGAGAGCAGTGGACATAGACTATATGGTTTTCAGTAAGGTCTTTGATGAGGTTCCATATGGTAGGCTGCTCTGGAAGGTTAGGTTGCATGGAGTCCAAGAAGAGCTGACAAATTGGATACACAATTGGCTTGATGGTAGGAAGCAGACAGTGATAGTGGAAGGATGCTTGTCTGACTGGCAGCCTGTGACTAGTTGGGTGTCTCAGGGATCGGTGCTGGGCCCATTGCTGTTTGTTATCTATACCAATGATTTGGATGAGAATGCACAAGGCATGATTAGTAAGTTTGCAGATGACACTAAAATAGGCGGCATCGTGAACAGTGAGGAAGGTTATCAGAAATTGCAGCAGGATCTTGATCAGTTGGGGAAGTGGGTTGAGAAATGGCAAATGGAATTTAATATAGACAAGTGTGAGGTGTTGCATTTTGGAAAGTCAAATCCAAGTAAGAGTTTCATGGTGAATGGTAGGGCCTTAAGGAGTGGAGTGGAACAGAGTGACCTTCGAGTTCAGGTGCATGGTTCTCTGAAAGTGGAGTTCCAGGTAGACAGAGCAGTGAAGATAACTTTTGGCACACTGGCTTAAATCAGTCAGGGTTATGCGGTACAGAAGTTGGGAAATTATGATGCAATTGTACATGACGTTGACGAGGCCGCACTTGGAGTATTGTGTTCAGTTTTGGTCACCTTCCTGTAGAAAGTATGTTATTAAACTGGAAAGAGTGCAGAAGAAATTTACAAGGATGTTGCCAGGACTGAGTTATCATGAGGTTGGACAAGCTAGGACTTTTTTCTTTAGAGTGTAGGTATCTGAGGGGGGGAAACTTATAGAAGTGTATAAGATCATGAGAGGTATAGATAGGGTGAATGCACTCAGTATTTTTCCCAGCGTTGGGGAATCAAGGACTAGAGGCCATCAGTTTAAGGTAAGAGGGGAAAGAATACATGAGAACCTGAGGGGCAACTTTTTTTTTTTTTTTACACAGAGGGTGGTACACACATGGAATGAGCTGCCAGCGGAAGTGGTTGAGGCGGTATGTTAACATTTAAAAGGCATTTGGATAAACACATGGATAGGAAAGATTTAGAAGGATATGGCCAAGTGCAGGGAAATAGGGTTCGTGTGGATGGACATTTTGGTCGGCATGGACCATTTTGGGCCGAAGGGACTGTCTCCATGCTGTAGGACTCAATGACTCTAAGAGAAACTGAGAGCATACTCAAAAAGAAAAGGGAAGTATATGTAAAGTTTGGGAAACTGAAGACAGGCAGAGCCCTCAAAGAATACAAAGGTAGCAGGAAAGAACTCAAACAAGGAATTACAAGGGCTAAAAGGAGCCATGAAATGACTTTGGCAAACGGGATTAAGGGAAATCTCAAGGCGTTTTATATGTATATAAGGAGCAAGAAGATAGCTCCAGAAAGGATAGACACACTCAATGAAAGAAAAGGGTATTTATGCGTAGAGCCTGAGGAAGTCAGTGAGGTCTACAATGAATAATTTGCATCATTATTCACAAAGGAGAAGGACAGAGTCAGAGACTCATACAGCATGGAAATAGGCCCTTCAGCACAACTCACCCATGACGACCAGATTTCCTAAACTGAACTAGTCCCCTTTTTGCCTGATTTGGCCCACATCCCTCTAAAACTTTCCTATCCATGTACCTGTCCAAACGTTTTACAAATGTTACAATTGAACCTGGCTCTACCACTTCCTCTGGTAGCTTGTTCCACATACGAACCATGTGAAAAAGTTGCCCCACCCCTGCAGGTCCATTTTAAATCTTTCCCCTCTCTTTTCTGAACCCTCTCCAATTTAATAATATCCTTCCCATAGCAGGGTGACCAGAACTGCACACAGTACTCTAGAAGAGACCTCACTAACATCCTGTACAACATCAACATGACGTCCCAACTCCTATACACAAAGGTCTGAACAATGAAGGCAAGTATGCTCAACGCCTTCTTAACCACCCTGTGACGCAAATATCAAAGAATTATGTACCTGAGCCCCTCGCACTCTATTCTACAACATTACCCAGGACCCTACCATTAATTGTAAAAGTCCTGCCCATGTTTGTTTTCCCAAAATATAATACCTCCATCTGCCATTCTTCAGTCAATTGGCTCAACTGATCACGATCTCATTGTACTCTTAGACAACCTACTTCACTGTCCATTTTACTACCAATCTTGATGTATTTCGCAAGCTTACTAACCATGTCTTCTAAATTCTCATCCAAATCACTTATATGCAGTATTCCAAAAGTGGCCTCACCAATGTCCTGTACAGCCATAAAATGATGCCCCAACTCCTGTAGTCAATGTACTGACCAATGAAGGCAAGTATGCCAAACGCCTTCTTTACTACCCTGTCTACGTGTGATTTCACTTCAAGAAACTATGCATCTTGGTCTGCCCTGATTTGGTGTCATCTGCAAACTTACTAACTACACATCCTACATTCAGATCCAAATCATTTATACAAATGGACCATGTTGGCCTCAACAGCTTTCTGTGGTTATACACTCCACACACTCACTGCTCTCTGGGTGAAGACATTTCTCATCTTTGTCCAAAATGGTTGACCTGTATCCTTAGACCGTGACACCTGATTTTGGACGCTCTGATCATCAGGAATATCCTTCCCACATCTACTCTGTCTAGTACTCTCAGCATTTTACAGGTTTGAGAGCCCCATCAATCTTCTCCCAGCAAATATAATCCTGACCTTTCAATCACTCCTCATACATCAGTCATGCCATCCCAGGAGTCAGTGGTAAACCGTCAATGCATTCCCTCCATCACCAGAACATCTTTCCCCAGATAAGGAGACCAAAACTACACACAATACTCCAGGTGTTGTCTCACCAAGGCCCAGTACAATTGTAGCAAGACATCCCTACTCCTGCACTTGAATCCTCTCACTGTAAAGGCCAATATAACATTTGCCTTCTTTACTGTCTCTGCATCTACATGCTTACCTTCAGTGAGTGATCTAAGAGGGTACCCAGCTCTCATTACATCTTCCCCTTTCCCAATCTATCACCATTCAGATAATAATCTGCCTTCCTGCTTTGGCTCCCCAAGTGTATGGCCTCACATTACACTCTGCCAAATATCTGCCCATTGACTCAGCCTATCCAAATCACACTGAAGCATCCTCCTCACAGGAGTTCACTCCCTCCTTATGCTAAACATGTGTTTCGTAGATGTGTACAATCAACATCGCCATCTCTGACACTGTAAAGCCTTCCATTTTTGAAGCTTTTCTCTTATTACCTTCAAAGCCATTCAGGAATTATTTCCTTCTGCCCTGACATTTTAGGCAATTACCAACCATTACTGCTTCTTATATAAGCCAATTCTCTCTGAATAACATGCTTTTCACTGATTAAAATTAGCATGCAGCATGTTTTTTTAAAAAAATAAACGGATTTCTCACCAGTTTAGATTTTTTTCCAATAGATTCCCTGCCTTGGTTGTTGGGCTCATTGGCCTGTAGTTCTGATTTATCCTAACAATTCTTCTCAAATAATGATAACACATTAGTTCTCCAGCTCCCTGGCATCCCTCCTGTCACCAGAAAGGATTTGAAAATTAATTCAGGTCCCTGCAATTTCTCCTTTGCCTCTCACAGCAGCTTGGGACACATCTCATTTGGTCCTGGTGATCTAACTGCTTTAAGGTCAGCCAAGCCTTTGAATATCACTTCCCTCTCAATGCTAATTTATTCCCGTTCATCACAGTCCCCATCCCTGATTTCTACACCTACATCATCCTTCCCTACAGTGAGTACTGATGCAAAGTACTCATTAGCACCTCAGCTATGTCTTCCAGCTCCAAACTGATACTTCAGGCCTAGTTATTTCTGTTGGTTCTCTCTTTACACCTTACACATGCATAAAACACCTTTGGATTTTCCTTTATTTTGTTAACGAGCGTTTTTTCATGTTCTCTCTTTGTGCTCTGAATTTCATCTTTACTTAATTTCCTGGACTCTCTATGTTCTTCTAGGGCACTACTATTGAGATTCACAGTTGTGAAAAAGTGTCAGTGGATTCAAAACATTAACCGTTTTCTCTCCACATATGCTATCACACAGCAGAGTTTCTCCAGTAATTCATGGTTTTGTTGGTTCCAGCCTATTTAGTCCCTCGTCATTGCTGAATCACTCCATCTTGGCAACAACCTCTGCACTGTCTCTAATGCAATCACATCCTTCCTAGTGTGATGACCAGAACTGCACACAGTACTCCAGGTGTGACCTAACCAATGTTATACGCAGCTCCAACATAACCTCCCTGCTCTTGTATTCAATGCCCTAATTAATAAAGGCAGATCTCCCATATGCCTTCTTAAACACCTTATCAAAGTGTCCTGTTGACTTCAAAGATCTGTGGACATGCACGTCAAGGTCTCTGTGATCCTCTGTATTTCCTAGGGTCCTTTAGTATTTCACTTCAAAGTATCTGTAAATCAAATGATTAAAGACTGGTATCTGTGATGGTGAGGCCCGTCTGGAGGAGGACAAGATGGATCATCCACATGGTTCTTCCGCCTAATACTGTTACAAAATGCATCAGCTTGAGCTCTTCCATCATTGAGGATGGGGATATTTGTGGAGCCTCCTCCTCCAGTGAGTTGTTTGACTGTCCACCACCATTCACGACGGGATGTGGCAGGACTGCAGGATGTAGATCTGATCTGTTGGTTGTGGGATCGCTCAACTCTGTCTGTTATTTGTTTGAATCAAATATCCCCAACCCAAGAATTGGGGGGTAAAAGCCCTAAGAGTGACAAAGTGACGACTGCACGTTAAACTGTGTCTATATGTACGTGTACAGGCACAAGTCCCCATAGGGCCTAATACAGAGCTGGATGCCAGCAACCAAGACAAACCAATTCCTCACCAGTACTTCCAGTTCATTGCTGCCAAGATCTAACTCCTCCAGCTTCACCAGGAAAGATAGGGACCTGCAGGACAAACAAAACAATCGTAACTAAGAAAAGGGAATGGTGCCAGCGTCTTATCAGACTGTAGGGCTTCTCTCTCAGAGCGACAATTGGTGATGGGTTAACCCGAGGGTCACCATGCCTCAGGCAAGGGGAGAGGTTGAGAAGGAGAGTTCCCTTTGCTACTGTGGGAATTGAACCCATGATGTTGGTATCACTCTGCATCACAAACCAGGCATCCAGCCCGATAAGCTAAACCATTCCTCATAACTAATTGGGACCCTGAGACGGTTGGGGGGTGGGGCCAACGCCCCTTGGGACCCTGAGACGGGGGGGGTGGGGGGCCAACGCCCCTTGGGTCCCCGAGATGGGGTGGGAGCCGACGACCCTTGGGACCCCGAGACAGGTAGCAGAAATCCAAAGAGATTATCAGGCAAAGATGGAGCACAATCAAGACTGGGGTCAGTTCTGGCCAGGGGCAGAGCCCAGTGGAGAACAGAGATCCCAAAGCAGAAACAGGTGAGACAGGGAGAGGATGGGTCCAAGAGGGAATGGGGAGAAAAAGAGAGAGAGAGGGGGGGGGGGGGGGGGGGGGGGGTGGGGGGGGTGTGGGAATGGGGTGGTAGAACGAGAAATCCTCAAATGACATTTGCAAAGTTGTATTCGCCCATTACAGGAAGGATGTGGAGGCTTTGGAAACGATCCAGAAGAGGTTTACCAGGAAGCTGCCTGGATTAGAGGGTATGAGCTATAAGGAGAGGCTAGGAAAGCTCGAGTTGTTTTCTCCGGAGCAGTGGAGGCTCAGGGAGACTTGATAAACGTCTATAAAATTATGCGATGTGTAGGTAGGGTTGGAAGTCAATCTTTTTCCCCCCAAGAGTTGAGGTGTCTAATACTAGGGGGCATGCATTTAAGTTAGTGGGGGGAGTTGAAAGGAGATGTGAGGGGCAAGTTTTTTTTAACACAGAGAATGGTAGGAGTCTAGAACACACTGCCAGGAGTGGTGGTGGAGGCAGATACAATAGGCACATTTCAGGGACTTTTACATAAATATGCAAAGAATGGAGGGATATGGACTAAGGGCAGGCAAAAGGGATTAGTTTAATTTGGCATCATGTTCGGTGTAACATCTTGGGCCATAGGACCCGTTCCTGTGCAACATGGCTCTATGTTCTAAAGTATTTGGATTTATATTTGAAGAGCCATAACCGTCAGTGCTAAAGACCAATACCGAAAAGTGCAATCAGGCTGAATGGCTACTTGTCAGAGTCATACAGCATGGAAACAGGCCCTTCAATCCAACCAGTCCATGCCGACCATAATCCCAAACTAAACTAGTCCCACATCCTTCCAAACATTTCTTATTCATGAACTTATCCAAACACCTTTTAAACGTTGTAACTGTACCTGCATCCACCACTTCTTCTGGAAGTTCATTCCACACTTTAAACACTGTAAAAAAAAGTTGCTCTTCATGTCCATTTTTAAATCTTTCTCCTCCCACCATAAAAATATGCCCCCTAGTCTTGAAATCCTCCATCTTAAGGAAAAGACATTTGCCATTCACCTCATGTATATCCCTCATGATTTTATCAACCTCTATAAGGTCACCAGTATAGACACACTGGACTAAATGGCCTCATGTCCTCTACTCTAGTGGGATAACTAGGGTCAAAACTTCAAGACTGTCAGCAAAAGAGCTAAGAGTGAGATGAGGGGGAAACTTCTTTACTCAAGAGTTGCTAGAATTTGGAATGCGCTTCCTGGGAGAGTGGTGGAGATGGATTCCACAGGAGGTTTCAGAAGAGAACTGGATTTATATTGGAAAGGATAAAGTTAGAGGGTTACAGAGATAGGGCTAGAGAATGGGATGAGCTGAGTGGCTCTTTCAGAAGCCAGTACAGGCAAGATGGGTCGAATAGCCTCCTTCTGTACTGTAAACTTCTGTGATTCTAACCTCAATTTTGCTTGACGGGAAACTCCTACAACTTCACAAGGTCCTTACAGATGCACAGGAGCTGACATGCAGCATCAGGAAGTTCTCCAAATCTCTCAGCTAACATATCTTCTAACTCACCACCAACAGCATGATTATTTTAGCATTTGCCAACATTGCCTGGGAGTTTGCTCTGAACAAATAAGCTGCTTAATTTGAATAGGGAACTGCATTTCACAAAGTACCTCTGTTTGTGAAACTCTTTGGGATTAGTGGGGGAAAGGAATAATTCCATCAGCTGCACTCACCACGATGACAATAAACTAACCCCAATTAATGTAAGAACAGACGTCTGCACACTGTTCATGTCAATGGCTCTCTCTGCAAACACTGAAGGGCTTGCTCATATGTGAAGGGGTCCCAGCAGCTGCACGATAGTGGGTAAGGAACCTGAAAGGAGTGGGAGAAAGGAGGTAACAGACTTTCACCCATTAACAGGGAAAGGCTGGAAAAGCCAACACATAGCAGCAAGCACCGAGAGAGTCTAGCAATCCAGTGCGTGTTACATGAAAGTTATTAAAGAGCCACTCACGTTGGCAGTGTCTTCAACAAGTTCTCTCGAAGTTCCAGTGTCACCAGGTTGGCCAAGCTACAAAACAACAGATATAAGTAAGAACAATGTTTTCGACCTGAATGAAGGTAATTGTGTGCGAAGGCACAGCTCACTCCGTGTGTTGGGTAATTATGTTAAAAGGCAGGACAATGGAAATGCCATTATACAAACGCTCCAGACAATTTTTTTAAAATAATTATCAGCAAAGATTTATCTCAGTGATTAAGAAACTGTGTAGGGCACATTGTCTGTGGTCACATAGAGAAATTAATGCTGGTACTAAATTAAAAGCAGCACTACACAAATCAGCAAAGACTAATGATTGATCAGACGTGGACAGACTTCTAAGACTACCAAAACAATTTCACAAAATATTCCTTCAACAGCACTTTCCAAGCCAGTACCATCTAGAAGGACAACAGCAGCAAATATAAGGGAATACCATCATCTGCAAGTTCCCCTCCATTCTAACACTAATCCTCATTACTGGAGTTTAAAATAATATCAGGTGATCTTATTGAAAAATTAATCATCTTGAAAAGGACTGGATCGTGTGGATACCGTGAGGATGTTTCCTCTTGAAGGGAAGACTAAAACTCACGAGCAAAAACAAAAAGGTCTCCTATTAAGATGGAGATGACAGTTTCTCTCCGAGGGTCACCAGTCTGTAGAATTCTCCAGACAGCACTGGAGACTGAACTATCAAGGTCATGTTAGCAAGAGTTTTGTTTGGCAGAGGAGCTGAGCTTACTTGGGGATCAGGCAGGAAGTGGAATGAGATCACAATTAGATCAGCTGGGATCTTAATGGCACTGGTCAGAAATCACAACACCAGGTTATGGTCCAACAGGTTGATTTGAAATCACAAGCTTTCGAAGCTCTGCTCCTTCACCAGGTGGAGTGAAGAGAAGCACACAGCTACACAATTTACAGGCAGAGAGATCAAAAGATCATACAAATGGTGTGACTGGAGTGTCGACAGGTTGAATAATGAGTCTCTGCAGGTGACCAAAAGTGTCAGATGGTGTCAGTAAAGCATCAATAACTGAATAACAAGTGAAGGGATAACCTATAAACTGGTTAATTCAGGAAGAGATAACTACAAAAAAATTAAAAATAAGGGGGTGCTGGAAATAAATCAAATTGCTGGAATAACATGATAGGTACAAGTGCTGCATGCCAATGGCATTGAACATTGGAATGTGCTTGAGGGACCAAATGGTCTGCTGCTCCTCCTATTTCGTATGTTTATATATTCTTTTGGAGTGGTAAGGCAGACACAATGGCCCACCTAATGGCTTCCGCAGGCCAATGTGGCTATGTTGCAAGAAAGTGAACACTGACAGACATGTCACCCCCATTCCTAACCCTCCACTCCTGCCACAGAGGCGCCCTGGCCAGGCTGCCTCAAAACCAGCTCTCAGTCTATTTTCAATACACCGCCATCTGTATTTGTCACCAAATCTTGTATTCACTTACTTCCCAATGTCATTTGGCAGAGACTGTAGGGAGACATCATTGAGGGAGAGGTGTGCAAGGATTCGGAGCTGGGTGAACCCATCAGGCAGCCTGCAAGACAAACAACATGAACATCAGGTGAGGGGATTGCTGTAGGGACAGGTAGTGATTGCTGCGAGATAGACAGACCTTTGATAACAGTGAGGTTGAGGGCTGACAGAGCAAAGTGGACTTGAAACCATAAGAAGATTAACCATAATCTCATTGGATTATTTGACGTGAAAATGCCAAACAGCTTCAGACTCCACTCACAGGAGTTTAGAAGAATGAGAGGTGATCTCATTGAAACATATCGGAATCTTAAGGAACAAAAACAGAAGTTGCTGGAAAAGCTCAGCAGGTCTGGCAGCATCTGTGAAGAAAAAATCAGAGTTAACGTTTCGGGTCCAGTGACTGTTCCTCACATTTTTCTTCACAGATGCTGCCAGACCTGCTGAGCTTTTCCAGCAACTTTTGTTTTTGTTCCTGATTTATAGCATCCGCAGTTCTTTCGGATTCTTAAGGGGCTTGACAGGGTAAATGCTAAGAGGATGCCTACCCTCATGGTAGAGTCTAGGATTAGAAGGCACAGTCTCAGAATAAAGGGACACCAATTTAAAACTGGTCTAAGGAGAAACTCCTTGCCATGGGGGCACAGAACTTGTGCACATTTCAGGTTGAGATTAATAGGTTCTCGATCAGTCGGGGAGTCCAGGGTTATGGAGTAAGGGCAGGAAAGTGAACGTGAAGAGTGTTGGATCAGCCAAGATCCAAGGTTCAAGGGGTCAAATGGCCTTATCCAGCACCACAGCCAGGCCACATGCATCTTCAAGGATTTATTCTTCCTACCCTCCCCAGGCACACAAATAGAGGCAGATCCCTCCCCAAGCACAAAAATATGCACACACAAACACACACCCCCAGGGGGGCAAATAGAGAAATGGCCCCTCCAACATCTCCTTCCCTAGGTACACAGGGAGACAGACCCACCAACCACTCCTCCCGAGGTACACAGACACAAACCCACCCACCGCTTCCTCAGGTACACAGAAAAACAGACACCCCCGTCACTCCTCCCCCAGGCACACAGAGAGGCAGACCCACCCACCACTCCTTCTCAAGGCACACAGACCCATTTGCCACTCCTCCACCAGAGAGGCAAGAGACACAGACCACACTTCATTTATGAATATGAGGGATTGGACCAAAGGGTCTGTTTCAATGCAGTATGACTCTATAAGTTTAAGGAGTTTGATACAGCATTGGGACGATAAGGATCAAGGGGCATGGGGAGAAAGCAGGAACAGGGTACTGAATTGGAAAATCAGCCATGATCATTATAAATAGCAGAGAAAGCTCAGGAGGGTGAATGGCACACTCCAACTTCTATTTGCTACATTTCTAACCCTTTGATATTTCTGGAACATGTCACTGTACCTGGAAAGGGGGTTCCCACTGAAATCAGCTATTTCTAGAGACTTGCAGAATTTAATACTTTCAGGAATTTCAGGGATATCTGTGGAGACAAAAGAAATGAAAAGCTCATAACATTGTTATCTGTCCAGCCAAACGCTGCCACAGTTAGAAAATCTTAATAAAAATAATTTAAAAGTCAACATAACTTTGTAAAAAGGAAATCACGTTTGACTAAATCATTCGAGTTCTCTAAGAAAGTAAGAAGCAAGGTGGATCAAAGAAAATCTGACAATGTGGTGTACTTGGATTTCCTGAAGGTATCTGATAAGGTGCCACCACAATAGCCATGAGATCACATACTCACTAACCTGTTTCAGAACAGCTACACTGGCATCTACCCGACAAGTAGGGCAAATTGCCCAGGTATGCCCGGTACACAAAAAACAACAAACTAACCCATACAAATTTGCCCCATCAGTCTACTCTCGATCATCAGTGAAGTGATGGAAGGTGTCAACAACAATGCTATCAAGCAGCACCTGTTCAGCAGTGCTGAAAAAGCCGAGCAGATCTGGCTGCATTTATAAGGGGAGACACAGAGTTAACGTTTCTGGTACGGTATGACTTGTTGGAGGTCAGTCATCTCAGGTCCAGGACATCACTGCAGGAATTTCTCAGGATAGTGTCCTAGGCCCAACCATCTTCAGCTGCTTCATCAATGATGCTCCCTCCATCGTAAGGTCAGAAGTGGGGAATGTTCATCAATGACCACACAATGCTCAGCACCATTCGCAACTCTTCAGATATTGAGCAAAAACAGCATCCGCGGTTCTTTCATAAGAACATAAGAACTAGGAGCAGGAATAGGCCATCTGGCCCCTTGAGCCTGCCCTGCCATTTAATAAGATCATGGCTGATCTTTGAGACTTAGCTCCACTTATCCGCTCACTCACCATAACCCTTAATTCCTTTACTGTTCAAAAATTTATCTAGCCTTGCCTTAAAAACATTCAGCGAGGTAGCTTCAACCGCTTCACTGGGCAGGGTACATTGATTCAGACATTGAAGCAGCACATATCCAAATGCAGAAAGATTTGGGCAATATTCAGGTCTGAGCTGATGTATAGCAAGTAATATTTGCACCACACAACAGCCAGGCAATGACCATTACCAAGAGAATCTAACTACTGCCTCTTGACATTCAAAGGCATTACCATCACTGACACCCCACCCCAACCATCATCAACATTCTTTGGGTTACCACTTACCAGAAACTGAACCAGGCTAGCCATACAAACGCAGTGGCTACAAGCAGCTCAGAAACAAGGAATACTTAGACCATAAAACATAGGAGTAGAAGTAGGCCATTCAGCCTATCAGGTCTGTTCTGCCATTCAATGAGATCATGGCACATCTGCTTATCTTCAACTAGGGTGGCACAGTGGCTCAGTGGTTAGCATTGCTGCCTCACGGCGCCAGGGACCCGGGTTCAATTCCGCCCTCGGGCAACTGTCTGTGTGGAGTTTGCACATTCTCCGTGTCTGTATGGGTTTCCTCTGGGTGCTCTGGTTTCCTCCCACAGTCCAAAGATGTACAGGGTAGGTGGGCTGGCCATGCTCAATTGCCCGTAGTAGTGTTCAGGGATGTGTAGATTAAGTGGGTTATTGGGAGATGAGTCTGGGTGGGATGCTCTGAGGGTCGGTGTGGACTTGTTGGGCCAAAGGACCTGTTTACACACTGTGGGGATTCTATGACCCACTTTCCTGTCTTTCCCAATAACCCTTGATTCCTTTACAGATTAGTGATCTATCTCAACCTTGAATATACTTAATTAACCAGCCTTGACTGTCCTTTATGGTAAAGGATTCCACAGACTCATCATTCTCAGAAAGAGGAAATTCCTCCATATCTGTCTAAAATGGGTGATCTCCTGTGGGACAGTCTGGGACCAGAGGGCTTAATTTTTAAAAGGGTAAAAACCTTTCCACAGATACCCTATCAAGTCCCCAAGAATGTTTTAGGTTTCAATAAAGTCACCTGTAATTCATCTAAACTTCAATGAGTACAGGCCCAACTACTCCATCTCTCCTTATAAGACAGTCCCTCATTATGGCTAGCCCATCTTGTAAACCCCCAAAGCCTGTCTACAGACACAAGAAGGGCAGACAAAAAGGTAAAGAAGGTAAAGCAACATTGAGAGGAAGGATATTAGCTCAGAAAGTCATTACACGAAATCTGCATCGGTGGAAGTAAGAAATATCAAGGGACAAAAAAACGGTGGGGATGTCGAGAGGCCCTCAAACAGTAGTGGAGATATGATGGAAGATACTAAACAAGAAATCAAAGATGCATGCAGTAAGGGTACCACTGCATTAATGGTGACCTTAACTGACATACAGATCAGACAAACAAAACTAACAAGGATATTGTGGAGCAGGATTTCCTGGCATGTGTCAGATGATTTGTTTAGACAAAACAGTGAGGAACCATCCTGAGAACAGGATATTCCAGACTTGCTACCGTACAATGAGAAAGGATCAATTAACAATCTTTTTGTATGGGGTTTCTTGAGGATGTCTGACCACAATACAATAGAATTCATCATGATGGAGAGTGAAGTGGTCAAATCTGAAATCAGGCTCCTTTATCGAAATAAAGGGAGCTATGAGTGTATGAAGCAAAAACTGGCAAGGAAGGATCGGGGAACCTCAGTAAAGGGATGATGGTGGAACACACACACGAATTACACAATTATTCATTCATGATGGGTACAAAAAAAGGGAAAGGGGCTCATGGCTTACGGAAGAAATTAACGATGATATTGCATCCAAAGAGGAGATGTATAAAGTTGAACAAAAAGCAGGAACTGGGGTGCATGGGACTAGGGGCAGACCTGCACATGGGCACACCGACGACCCCCATGCCCAGCAGACTGGCACGCGGGCACACAGATACCCCTCCCTGGCAGACTAATGCAAGACACATACCGACCCTGGGAGACTAGCGCACAGGCACCCTGATAGAAGGAGACTAGCGTATGTGCGTACGAACACCAACAACAATGTTCCAAATGCAGTCTAACCAGAGCCTGATGCAACCTCAACAGAACTCATCTCTATTCTTGTATTCTAGCCTTCTCAAAATGAACGCTAACTTTGCATTTGCCTTCCCAACTGCCAGCTGAACCTACACATTAACCATAAGAGAACCATGATTCCCAAGTCCTTTTGTGCTTAAGATTTCCGAAATCTTTCCATGTATAGAAAATAGTCTATGCCTCTATTCTTCCTACCAAAGCGCATAACCTCACACTCTCCCATATTTTATTTCACCTGCCACTTCTCTGCCCACTCACCTAGCTTGTTCAAGTCCTCTGCAACCTGCCCACTTTGTCAATACTACCTGTCTCTCCATCCAACTTTGTGTCATCTGCAAACTTCACAACAATGCTTTCAGTCCCTTTATTCAGATTGTTAATGTATAACGTGAATAGCTGTGGTCCCAACAGTGACCCCTGTAGAACTCTACTAGTCACTACCGGCCATCCTAAAAAAGATCCTTTTATCCCCACTGTCCGCCTTCTGCCAATCGGCCAATCCTCTATCTGTGCCAGTACCGTTCACCCATACACCACAGGCTCATCTTTTTTCTATGCACCTGTGGGATGCGAGAGTCGGCAGCTGGCCAGCATTTATTACCCATTCCTTATTTCCTTCATAATGGACTCTAAGATCTTATTAAAGACTGAAGTGAGGCTAACAGTACAATAATTTCATCTTACAAACAAAGACAGAAATTGCTGGAAAATCTCAGCAGGTATGGCAGCATCTGTGAAGAGAAATCAGAGTTCATACTTCAGGTCCAGTGAGCTTGCTTCAGAAGGCTTCCCAATCCTCTGGGTTCCCATTAATCTTTGCCACATTGTATGTTTTTTCTTGTGTTTTTATGCTGTCCCTGACTTCCCTTGTCAGCCATGGTTTCCTCGTCCTTCCTCAATATGTTTGTTGATACCTGGGATAACATTTTGCTGTGCCTCCCAAATTACCCCCAGAAACTCCTGCTCTTGCTGCTCCACCACCTAAGCTCCCCTTCCAATCAACACCCTGTGGACAAAGGCCACAAACCTTCCTGGTTTTCCCTTCCACCCATACCACCAATGCTTTTTTGACTGTCTGTATGCTTGTGTGGGGGAGTTATACAAAGAGGTAAGTATTTTATCTACTGGAGTTAAACGCCAACCATTAATAGTTATTTTTTATTCATTTTGTGGGATGTGGGCGTTGCTGGCTGGTTTGCATTTAGTGCCCATCAGGAATGAAAACAAAAGTTGCTGGAAAAGCTCAGTAGGTCTGGCAGCATCTGTGAAGAAAAAAATCAGAGTTAACATTTTGGGTCCGGTGACCCTTCCTCAGAGCCCATCCCTAGTTCGTCTGCAGTCAGAAACCATTTATAATGACTATTCATTAAGTACAGAAACCTGACCTGTGTTTGCTTTTCACCTGGTTCTAAATAGATCGATGAATTCAGGAATTTTATGTAATTTGATAAAATCTTGAAGTCTTGAGATGACTTAGGGAGAACTCGATTTCCAGTATGCTATCCCAATGAGATGTAGCAACACACAAACAGACACAGCCCCCAAACTGGCACATGCATACAGAGCCACACATGCTGTCACAGAGGCACATGTGCACAGGTATTCTCCCAGACTTACCATTGCGAGAGATGTCGAGCTCAACAAGTTGCATGAAGTTAGCAACCTCTGGAGGCAGTCTCTGGATCTCATTATCACTAAGTCCCAGCTTCCGTAGGTTTAGCAACCTGAAAAATGGCTACAAGACAAGCAAACAGAATCTTAATTGTTATGGCACAAAGAGAGGTCATTCAGCCAGTCGTGTTTGTGTCAGCTTGCCATCTGTCTAATTCGTTTATTGGCCTTCTTTGCCTTCTGCCTGTAGCAATGCCCATGTGTCAGTTTCAAATCATTGTAATCCCTGATGAACATATCAATTAAACCGACGCGTGCACACACACACACACACAGTGCAATCCAGACCCCAACCTGTGCATACAAATCTTCTCCTCCAATCAGTTTCCTAAATCTTACATCTGCTTCCTTCCTCCTTTTCACCAAACTTTCAACATCTCTTACAGAGTTCCTGAATCTTGCCATCCTTACAGGAATATTCTGGTCCTGAACAAAAACAGAAGTTGCTGGAAAAGCTCAGCAGGTCTGACAGCATCAGAACTGAGGAAGGGTTACTGGACCCGAAACATTAACTCTGATTTTTTTCCTTCACAGACGCTGCCAGACCTGCTGAGCTTTTCCAGCAACTTCTGTTTTTGTTCCTGATTTACAACAACTGCAGTTCTTTCAGTTTTTATTCTGGTCCTGAACTCTGATCAACTGGCCTTTAAAAGTCTCCCATATCTGTGATGTAGATTTTCCCTCAAACAGCTGTCCCCATCTAATTTCTCCAGTCCCTGCCATAAAGTGTTGTAATTTGCGTACCCCCAATTTCGTACTTTCATATGAGAAACAGTCTTACCCTTTTCCATAACTATATTAAAACTTATGCAATTAAAATCACTTCAAAGCTTTTGAAAAGACTTGAGGCTCTGGCTGTGGATGAGGTTGTAGACGTGCTTACCAAGCCGGTATGTTTAATTGCAGACGTTTTGTCACCCTGCTAGGTATCATCATCAGTGTGCCTTCGGTGAAGCGCTGGTGTTCTGTCCCACTTGTTATTTATATGCCTCGGTTTGTCGGGACAGTTGGTATTCCTTCCAGTTCTGCTTTTTCAATGGTTTGTATATCCAGTCCAGTTCAACGCATTTGTTGATGGAGTTCCAGTTGGAATGCCAGGCCTCCAGGAATTCCCTGGCATGTCTCTGTTTGGCTCGTGCTATTATGGATGTGATGTCCCAGTCAAATTTGTGTCCTTTCTTTGTCCGTGTGTACGGAGACCAGGGAGAATTGGTTGTGTCTCCTGGTGGCTAGTTGGTGTTTGTGTATCCTTATTGTCAGTTTTCTTTCAGTTTGGCCTACGTAATGTTTCTCACAGTCCTTGCCTGGTATTTTGTATATTACACTAGTTTTATTGGTTGTGGGTATGGGATCCTTTACATTCGTCAGTCGCTGCCGCAGGGTGCTTGTTGGTTTGTGGGCTACCCTATTACCTAGGGGTCTGAGTAGTCTTGTGGTCATCTCTGATATGTCCCTGAT
>NC_063333.1:619220-619518 GCF_021869965.1 Rhincodon typus
TGCCTTACCTGTTATATTCCTTGCATTCAAATAAACACACTACAGACTGCCAATCTCACTGTGTTCCTGAACCTGGCCCTGCCTGTCCTCTCTGTCAGACTTACTCAAGTTCACCTCTACCTTCCCCTCAATCACCCTACATGTTGATGTACTGCTTTGATCCTGGTGCTCTCGCCCCACCCGGCCAACAACACCCACTCTTCCCCGGCCCCGCCCCACGCCGCCAACAACACCCACCCTTCCCCGGCCCCGCCCCACGCCGCCAACACCACCCACCCTTCCCCGGCCCCACGCCGCC
>NC_063333.1:619528-632996 GCF_021869965.1 Rhincodon typus
ACACCCACCCTTCCCCGGCCACACGCCGCCAACAACACCCACCCTTCTCCACCCCACCCCGCCAAAACCAGCACTGCTCACATACACTTTGACCCTCCCTGTTGTTTAACAGAGCCAATCATGGTGCTACTGATCTGGCTGCTGCTGGTGCTTTTCCCTTCGAGGCCATGACCGCGCCCCCCCCCAAACATATCTAAAACTGTATACCTATGGGGGGGGCACAGAATGGCCACAGGGGATTCCTAAACTACCTGCTCTTGCTGGCAGACACCCATGTATCTGCTTGAACTTTTGGTGTGACCACATCCCTGAAACTTTCTTTTTATTTATTCACAATACGTGGGCATTTCTGGGCTGGGCCATTTATTGCCCATCCCTAAATGCCAAGAGGGCAATGCTGTGGGTTGGAAGTCATATGTATGTCAGGCCAAGTAAGGATGGCAGTTTCCTTCCCCAAAGGACATTAGTGAACCCGATGGGTTTTTCCTGACAATTGACAATGGATTCAGGGTCATCATTAGGCTCTTAATTCCAGATTCTTTATTAAATTCAGATTCATTTATCTGCAATAGAAAGATCCGAACTGGAGTCCATAAGACACAGGAGCAGAAATTAGGCCATTCAGCCCATCAAGTCTACTCTGCCATTCAATCATAGCTGACAAGTTCCTCAATCCCATTCTCCCGCTTTCTCCCTGTAACCTTCGATTCCCTTGGTAATCAAGGGCCTATCTATCTCAGTCTTAAATGTACTCAATGACCTGGCCTCCACAGCCTTCTGTGGCAGTGAATTCCATAGATTCACCACTCTCTGGCTGAAGAAGTTTCTCCTTATCTCCGTTCTAAAAAGTCTTCCCTTTACTCTAAGGTTGTGCCCTCGGGTCTTAGTCTCTCCTACCAATGGAAGCATCTTCCCAACATTCACTCTGTCCAGGCCATTCAATATTCTGTAATGTCACCAAAACATTTGCTGAGTCTTTGATTAATAGTCTAGCAATAATACCACTAGGCCATTGCCTCCCTGACTCCTATCCATAAAGCTTTCTGCTTCCCATATGCGCCTTAGTGAATCCAACTGCTGCTCCAATCAATCCATGTGGTCTGACAGGAGCTAAAGGTGGACACACTTCTTGCAGACATCATTGCCAGGGACAGTAGACTGCTCCCTGATCTCCCACATCTCTCAGGAGATGCAGACCACCACTAACTGCCATTACTAGCCCTCTAGTAACTACAGGATTTAAATAAAAGGAAAGACCTTGCTATACGTATAACTATAATGAATTGATACATAGTGCCAGTGCCTTTTCATCCTCAGGCATTAGAGAACAATTCTTAAGGCCAGATTTTATACATTTCCTCTCTATTTCCCTACCATATCATACCCCAACTGCCGCTTAGTGATGAGCTTAAATAAACTATCTGAAAATTCCTTATGAATGGTCAACTGCATCTTAGAGAACAGTGGTCTGAAATCTCAAGCTGCGAAACTTACTGTCAGATGCAGATGCCACAGAAGTCAAGTCAAGCTTTAATTACCTTGAAACTTGAGAAGAAACTGATTTATATTGTAGTTACACGCTGGTAGAGTGGTCCTCAAGTAAAACCAGAAGCTACAATGGCATTGGCACGTGCTAAAGAACACTTCATAGTGAATTTGACTGCTAAAATTGGGGCAGATGGAGCAAGAGATTTACTGAGGGTGATAGAGGACTGTGGTGAGGTTTATGAGTCTGTCTTTGGTAAACTGAGTAAGTTCAGATTCAGGAGGATCAGAACAAAATTAAGTTAAAAACAGTGTTATGATAAGAAAACAGTCAGCCAAATCAAATTAGTCTCCCTATCCCTGTATTTGCAACATCACAAACTTAAAATATTCAATAACCCTCAAAACTGACAGTGGTTTCTAACCAGTCTTTTTGAATAACCAATGCTAGACACCAGGTTTATAGATTAGCCAAAAGAATTAACAGTTTATTATAAATACACAATGTTGTTAAGACAGCAGCAAGGGGGTTGATTGTTGTGTTCCTCCTCTTCATTTCCTAGACATCAGTGTAGAACGAATGACCAACGGGGAGTTGCAAACCACAGTATATGGGAAGGCAACTCACACTGACCAAATCCTCAATTCCACAGCAATCACCCCAATGTCCACAAACAAAGCTGTGTTAGGACACTATTCAAACTGGCCACAACCCACCTGGACTTCGCAAGGAGGAGGAAGAGCACCTATACAAGGTATTTGCTAACAATGGATATCCCAACAACTTCACCCACAGGTGCCAACTAGATAGACAACGCCAAGAGCACACAGTATGCCCCAATACACTGGCCACACTACCGTATATCAATAACATATCAGAACTGACAATGAGACTCCTACAACCACTAGGAATCATGGTAGCACACAAACCCACTGCCACACTACGACAAACACATACAAGGACCAAAGACCCCACACCCATGACATGCAGGATCAGTATAATTTATAAAATACCTTGCAATGACTGCAACAAACATTACATCGGCCAGACCAGAAGGAAACGATCCATCAGGATACACAATATCAACTAGCTAAAAAAACAACACAACGATCTTTCCCTCATGTCAGTGTGCTTGGATAATGAAGGCCATCAATTTAACTGGGACAATGTGACCATCCTAGCTCAAACCAACCACAGAGACGCACGGGAATTCCTAGAGGCCTGGTTCTCCATCCATAATGCAATCATTAAACATGTGGAATCAGACCCCATATACAAACCCATGGAGAACAGAATCGGGAATGACAATCCAACTTAACAGACTGGATCATATAAATTCCAAGCGGACTAGAACACCATGGCTTCATTGGAAGCTGCACTGATGATATTACCTAGCATGGTGATGAAACATCTGTACAATAACCAGGCAGCTCGGCGAGCAAGTCAACAACCTCATCCACAACCCGAGCTACAAATCTTTGCAAGAACCTTAAGTGATCATACAGTCAGAGTCCTGCAGCACGGAGACAGGCCCCTTCAGCCCAAACTGGTCCACGCCAACTAAAATGTCCATTCACGCCAACCCGATTTCCTTGCACTTGGCCCACAGGCTTCTAAACCTTTCCTATCCATGTATTATAGGTTTGATGGTGTGAATGGCCTACTCTTGCTACGAAGTTTCAATATTTATTAATTAACCTCAACTGCTAGTAAATTGTACCAATGCTAACAAACCTTGAATCTATTACTCGCACTGTACCAGTACAGATAATATACTTCACTTACTGCAACAAACATGCATTAAAGGGTAGTGTTTGCTGCAGTCAAACCATCCACTTGTTCATTGATGAGATAGGAGGCGTCGTATTCAGAAGCAGTTGTGCACTTGTTCACTGAAACACATCTATTCTCAAAAGGGGTAGTAGCAGATAGTAGGAACTACAGCTGCTGGAGAATCTGAGATAACAAGGTGCAGAGCTGGATGAACACAGCAGGCCAAGCAGCATCAGAGGAGCAGGAAGGCTGACGTTTCGGGCCTGGACTCTTCTTCAGAAATGGGTTCATTTCTTCATTTCTGAAGAAGGGTCCAGGGCCGAAACGTCAGCCTTCCTGCTCAGGTTGCTGTGTTCATTCAGCTCTACACCTTATTCTCAAAAGGGGTTCAGCGACAGGGGTGGGGGGAGGGGAGGGAACAGAAGACCCCCAAATTGAGGGGGAAAGAGGGCTCAGGGTGGGTGGGGCTGTGGGCAGGCATTACTCCATCCCTCCCGGTTCTCTTCCCCAACCCCCACCCCATCTTTCTTCCTGGGTCCCCATCACCCCTCCACCCTCTTCCCAGGGCCCGCTGTCTACCCAACACCCCTTTCCAGCTTTGACCATGTAGTCAATTTCCACAGGAACCAAAAATCTCCCCAACCTTTGACCTGTGTATCATTCAAGTTTAGTAACCTGACCCTGCCTCCCTTACAGACTTTGAAAAGCTGGTTCCGTTGATGAGTCAACAAGGTGTAGAGCTGGATGAACACAGCAGGCCAAGCAGCATCATAGGAGCAGGAAGGCTGACGTTTCGGGCCTAGACCCTTCATCAGACCCGAAACGTCAGCCTTCCTGCTCGGCCTGCTGTGTTCATCCAGCTCTACACCTTGTTATCTCAGATTTTCCAGCATCTGCAGTTCCTACTATCTGCGTTGATGAGTCACTTGCTTATACAGCTTCCTGGTACAGTAATTAATTCTGATTGAACCAACTACTTACAGCTCATTAGACCATAAAACATAGGAGCAGAAGAGGCCATTCAACCCATCGTGTCTGCTCCACCATTTAATGAGATCATGGCTTATCTGATCATCCTCAACTCCACTTTACTGCCTTTTCCTCATAAACCTTCATTGCCTTCAACTGATTAAAAATCTGTCTAAGACTGGTGGAGCAGCAGATAGTGAAGGGGACTGTCGGAGAATGCAGCAGAATATAGATAGATTGGAGAGTTGGGCGGAGAAATGGCAGATGGCGTTCAATCCAGGTAAATGTGAGGTGATGCATTTTGGCAGAACCAATTCAAGAGCAAACTATACATTAGAACATTAGAACTAGGAGCAGGAGTAGGCCGTCTGGCCCTTCGAGCCTGCTCTGTCATTCAATAAGATCATGGCTGATCCTTTCGTGGACTCAGATCCACTTACCCGCGTTCTCACCGTATCCCTTAATTCCTTTATTGTTCAAAAAAAACTACCTTTTTTTTAAAAACATTTACTGAAGTAGCGTCAACTACTTCACTGGGCAAGGAATTCCATAGATTAACAACCCTCTGGGTGAAGAAATTCCTTCTCAGTTCAGTCCTAAATCTGCTCCCTCTAATCTTGAGGCTATGCCCTCTTGTCCTAGCTTCACCTGCCAGTGGAAACATCCTCTCTATTCTATCTTATCTATTCCCTTTATCATTTTATATGTTTCTAGAAGATCCCCCCTCAATCTTCTGAATTCCAATGAATATAATCCCAATCTACTCAGTCTCTCCTTATAAGCCAACCCCCTCAACTCCGGAATCAATCTAGTGAACCTCCTTTGCACCCCCTCCAGTGCCAGTACATCCTTTCTCAAGTAAGGAGACCAAAACTGCACACAGTACTCCAGGTGTGGCCTCACCAGCACCTTGTACAGCTGCAACATAACCTCTCTGCTTTTTATTTCAATCCCTTTAGCAATGAAGGACAAAATTCCATTTGCCTTCCTAATTACTTGTTGTACCTGCAGACCTACCTTCTGTGATTCATGCACAAGGACACCCAGGTCCCTCTGCATAGCACCATGCTGCAACTTTTTACCATTCAAGTAATAATCCTTTTTACTATTACTCCTACCAAAATGTATGACTTCACATTTATTTACATTGTATTCCATCTTTGCCCACTCACTCAATGTATCTATGTTCCTCTGCAAAGTTTCACAGTCCTCTGCACACTTTGCTTTGCCACTCATCTTAGTGTCATCCGCAAACTTTGACACCCTACACGTGGTCCCCAACTCCAAATCATCTGTATAAATTGTAAATAATTGCGGTCCCAACACCGATCCCTGAGGCACACCACTAGTCACTGACTGCCAGCTAGAATAGCACTCATTTATTCCCACTCTTTGCTTCCTGTTAGTCAACCAATCCTCTATCCATGTTAATACTTTACCCTTAATGCCATGCATCCTTATCTTATGCAGTAGCCTCTTGTGCGGCACCTTGTCAAAGGCCTTTTGGAAGTCTAGGTACACCACATCCACTGGGTCCCCATTGTCCATCTCGCTCGTAATGTCTTCACAGAATTCCAAAAGATTTGTCAAGCATGACCTGCCCTTCATGAGCCCATGCTGCATCTGCCCAACGGGACAATTTCTACGGTAAATGGAAAAGCCCTGGGGAAAATTGATGCACAGAGAGATCTGGGTGTTCAGGTCCATTGTACCCTGAAGGTGGCAACGCAAGTCGATAGAGTGGTCAAGAAGGCATACGGCATGCTTTCATTCATCGGACGGGGTAGTGAGTACAAGAGTTGGCAGGTCATGTTACAGTTGTATGGGACTTTGGTTCGACCACATTTGGAATACTGCGTACAGTTCTGGTCGCCACATTACCAAAAGGATGTGGATGCTTTGGAGAGGGTACAGAGGAGGTTCACCAGGATGTTGCCTGGTATGGAGGGCGCTAGCTATGAAGAGAGGTTGAGTAGATTAGGATCATTTACATTAGAAAGACGGAGGTTGAGCGGGGACCTGATTGAGGTCTACAAAATCATGAGAGGAAGAGACAGGGTGGATAGCAAGAAGCTTTTTCCCAGAGTGGGGGACTCAATTACTACGGGTCACGATTTCAAGGTGAGAGGGGAAAAGTTTAAGGGAGATATGCGTGGAAAGTTCTTTACGCTGAGGTGGGTGCCTGGAATGCATTGCCAGCGGAGGTGGTCAATGCGGGCACGATAGCATCATTTAAGATGTATCTCGACTGATACATGAATGGGCAGGGAGCAGAGGGATACAGATCCTTGGAAAATAGGCGACAGGTTTAGATAGAGGATCTGGATCGGCGCAGGCTTGGAGGGCCAAAGGGCCTGTTCCTGTGCTGTAATTTTCTTTGTTCTCAGCCTAGAATATACTTAAAGACACAGGCTTGGCTGTCCTCGGTGGTAAAGAATTCCACAAATTCACTATCCTCAAGAGTAGAAATTCCTCCTCATCTCTGTCTTAAATGGTGACTCCTTATTCTGAGATGATGCCCTCTGCTCCAAGACTCTCTCACAAGGGTAAACCACCTTTCCGCATCCACCCTGTAAAATCCTCCAGGAATCTCTCATGTTGCAATAAAGTGTCTTCTCGTTGTTATAAACTCCAAGAAGCAAAAGCCCAATCTACTCAACCCCTCCACAGAAAACAATCTCTCAGTTAAGCCTAGCCAACCTTTTCTGGGTTGGCTCCAAGTGTCAATATAGCTTTCATTAGATAAGGTGCCCAAAATGGTTCACAGTATTCCAGCTGTGGTCTGACTAGTCCCTTATATAGATTGAAGCATTCACCCTCATGATGCCTTTCCAAACTAAAAACCCTTTGCCTCCACACTGTCCATATCCCTCTGTTCCAGCCTATTAATCTATCTGTCATGATGCCTCAAATATTTATCTGCTTTTACCACCTACTCTGGTGTAGGCACTGGCCATCCTCTGTGTAAAAGAACATGCCTCTCACTTGCCTCTCCTTTAAATTTGCTCCTTTTACCTGAAAACTGTGACCATAATTATTGACATTTCTACCCTGAGGGAAAAAAAGACTCCAACTCTCTATGCACCTCAATTTTGATCAAGTCACCCCTTTAGTCTCTGACATTCAAGTTAAAAATAGCTAATACCTTCCAAACCAGGCAATGTCCTTGTATGCCTTTTCATCCATAATATTCCATCTGCCAAGTTTTTGCCCACTTGCTCAATCTGTCTATATCCATCTGAAGACTCTGACTCTCATGACTGTGTCACCCTCACCACTTGCCTTCCCATCTACCTTTGTGTCAGCGGCAAACTTGTCTATAGTACATTCACTTTCCTCATCCAAGTGATTACACATTGTGAATAACTGTGGCCCCAGCACTGATCCCTGTGACACTCCATCATAAAAACGGCCCCTTATTCCAACTCTCTGTTGTCTGTCAGTTAGCTAATCCTCTCCCCATTCCAATATACTGCCTCCAACACCATGGGCTCTGAGCTTATTCAATAACCTAATGAGCAGACGTCAACAAATGTCTTTGGAAATCAAAAATATTCCGTTTCCTGGTTCCCCATTATCCAACCTGCCTGTTATAACCTCAAAGAATTGATAGATTTGTCAGGGGGAGGCAATGTCCTTGTGGTATTATCGCTGGATTGTTAATCCAGGGACTCAGATAATGTTCTGGGGACCCAGGTTTGAATCCCACCATGGCAGATGGTAGAATTTGAATTCAACAAATATCTGGAATTAAGAAACTAATGATGACCATGAATCCATTGCCGAATGTCAGAAAAACCCATCTGGTTTACTAATGTCCTTTAGGGAAGGAAACTGCCATCCTTACCTGGTCTGGCCTACATGTGACTCCAGACCCACAGCAGTATGGTTGACTCTTAACTGCCCTCTGGGCAATTAGGGATGGGCAATAAATACTGCCTAGCCAGAGATGCTCTCATCTCGTAAATGAATACAAAATAAATAAAGGTATGATTTCCCCTTCATGTAACCATGATGACTTTGTTTGATTGGATTATATATTTCTATGTGCTTTGCCACTGCATCTTTTATAATAGACCCTTATACTTTCCCAAGAACAGGAGTGAAGCTAACTGGTCGAGAGTTACCTTCTTGTCTCAGAGTCACAGAGTCATAGAAATGTACAGCACATGGAAACAGGCCCTTCGATTCAACTTGTCCATGCCAACCAAATACCCTAAACTAATCTAGTCCCATTTGTCAGCATTTGGCCTATATCGCTCTAAACTCTTCCTATTCATAAACCCATCTAGATGTTGTAACTGTCCCCACCTCTTCCACTTTCTCTGGCAGCTCATTCCATACACGTGCTACCTCGGCATGAAAAAGTTGCCCCTTAGGTCTTTAGATTGTGGAAATCTTTTAAATCTTTCCCCTCCCACCTTAAAACTATGCCCCCTGGTTTTGGACTTCACTATCCCAGGGAAAAGACTTTGGCTATTCACCCTGTCCATGCTCCTCATGATTTTATAAACCTCTAGAAGGTCACCCCAAAGCCTCCGATGCTCCAGGGAAAATTGCCTGTCTATTCAGTCCCTCCGTACAGCTCAAATCCTCCAACTCTGGCGACATCTTTGTAAATCTTTTCTGAATCCTTTCAAGTTTCACAATATCCTTCCTAAAACAGGGAGACCAGAATTGCACCCAGTATTCCAATAGTGGCCAAACCAATGTCCTGTACATCCACAACATGACCTCCCTACTCCTATACTTAACGCACTGACCAATAAAGGCAAGAATACCAAATGCCTTCTTCACTACCCTGTCTATTGATTCCACTTTCAAGGAACTATGAACTTGCACTCCAAGGTCTCTTTTTTCAGCAATACTCCCCAGGATCTTACCATTTAGTATAAAAGTCCTGCCCTGATTTGGCTTTCCGAAATGCAGCACCTCACATTTATCTAAATTAAACTCCACTTGCCATTCCTCAGCCCACCTTCCCTCTTTGAATAAAGGTGTTACATTGGCAGTTTTCTGTTGCTCTAGGACTTCTCCACATTCTAAGGGTGCTTGGAAGATTACTCCCAGTGCATCAATGCCCCTGCAGGTACTTCCTTTCATATCCTAGGATACATCCCATCAGGTCCTTTAGCCCCATTAATTTCTCTAGTAATCTTTTTCAAGTGATATATATTGCATTTCTTTCTCCTCCTGTTTTAGTCCTTTAACTAAACATTTTTAGAATGCTATTTATGTATTCAACCATGAAGACTGCTGCAAAGCATTTATTCAATCAACTCCTCTGGTGTTCCCAGTTTCCCATTACTATACCCCCAGCCTCATTCTCTAAGTGGTCTACATTCACTTTCACTACTCTCTCCCTTTTCATATTTTTAAGACATTTTGACCATCATTTTGGTGTGAATTGCTAATTTACAAAAAATTTATTGTCTCTCTATTTTTAAGTTTTGTTTGGTATTTCTCGATCCTCTGGTTGCCATATTATATTTTTCTCTTTCAATTTGATACTGCGTTAACTTCTCTGGTTAATAATGTTGGCTTGTCCTTATTCTAGAATCCTCTGTTCTCACTGAGATGTATCCGAGTCATGAAGTATTTTCTTAGATATCTGCCATTGCTCCTCAATCTGAAGAGAGAGGCTGTGGTGTTGCAGTAGAGTAGCAATCCAGAGTCACAGACTAATGCTCTGGAATAAGGGTTCAAATCCCACCATGACAAATTTTTTTTTTTTTTTTTTAAAAAAGAGTTTTTCAAAGAGGTACCTAACAGGATGGATAAGGGTAAGGCAGTGGATGTTGTCTATATGGAACGGTCACCAGACCCGAAATGTTAGCCCTGTTTTGTCCTTCACAGATGCTGCCAGACCTGCTGAGCTTTTCCAGCAACGTTGTTTTTGTCTATATGGACTTTAGTAAGACCTCAGGCAAGGTCCTGCCTGGCAGGCTAGTCATGAAGGTTCGGTCACATGGGATCCAGGGAGAACTAGCTAATTGGATTCAAAACTGGCTCAATGGTAGGAAGCAGAGGGTGATGGTCGAAGGTTGTTTCTCGGACTGGAGGCCTGTGACTAGTGGTGTGCCACAGGGGTCAGTGCTGGGACCTTTGTTATTTATTATTTACATAAGTGATCTGGATGTGAATGTACAAGGCATGATTAGTAATGTGGTTGGTTGGCTCGCCAAGCTGGCTCATTGCTGCTCCACAGACGTTTCATTACCCACATCAACCCTACGACAACTGCTCACCCAAACCAAAGACCCACTACGGACAGGATCAATGTCACATACAAGATTCCCTGCAGAGACTGTGACAAACATTACATCGGACAAACAGGAAGGAAATTAACAACACGAACACCAATTGGCTACAAAAAGACACAACCAATACTCACTCATCCCTATCCACATGGATAAGGAGTACCACCAATTCGAATGGGACAAACCAAGATCCTGGGACAAGCAAAGCAGAGACAAGCACAGGAATTCCTAGAAGCCGGTACTCCACGAAGAAAGCCATCAACAAACACATAGAACTTGACCCCACATACAATCCATTGTGAAGGAAAACCGGAAGTGAGGCAATCCGACTCAGTGGACTCCAGAGTTTAAAAACCAGGCAGGAAAACACAACGGCGCTTCATCGGAGGCTGCACTGATGATGTTACCCAGCAGGGTAATGAAACGTCTGCGGAACAACAAACCAGCTCAGCGAGCCGACCAACCACAACACCCACAACCCGAGCTACAAATCTACTCTAAAACGTTAGAGAGTGATTAGTAAGTTTGTGGATGATACAAAATTAGGAGGTATCATTGATAGCAAAGAAGGTTATAAAAAGTTAGAGGGATCTTAATCGGACAGGGAAGTGGGCTGAGGATTGGCAAATGCAATTCAACACAGATAAGTGTGAGGTGTTGCACTTTGGAAAGTCAAACCAAGGTAGAACTTACACAGTAAATGGTAAGGGGTCCTGAGAAGTAGCACCCCACCAACCTCCGCATCCAAAGTAACATTCTCTACGACCTACAATCTGACACCACGAACGAAGATATATTTCACTCCGCACCCCCATCTGCCTTTCGTAGGGACCACTCTCTCCCCACTAGCCCCACCACCCCCGGCACCTTTCTCTACAACTGCAGGAAGTGCTACAGCTGCCCCAACACATCCTCTCTCACCTACATTCACTGCAAAAAACAAACCTTCAACATCAGATGTGGATTCACCTGCACATCCGCCAATGTGATCTATTGCATCTGCTGCACCAACCCAATGTGGTCTCCTCTACATCGGGAAGACCAAGCGGAGACTCAGAGACGTTTTGTAGCGTACTGCGCTCTGTACATGACAAACAACTCCCCCTCCGACTCCCTGGGTGACATGTCCATTCTGGGCCTCCTCCAGTGTCACAATGATGCCACCCACAAACTGGAGGAGCAATACCTCATATTCCGCCTTGGGAACCTACAGCCCAACAGTCTCAATGTGGACTTTACCAGTTTCAAAACCTCCCCACTCCCGGCCTCATCCCATGTCCAACTCTCCCTCTCACCCCCACCTCCTTGACCTGACACAACCTGTCCATCTTCTCTCCCACCTATCTGCTCCTCCCACCTCACTGACCAATTCCGACCATTTCACTCATCTGTTACCGTCCCACATACCTTCCCCAGCCCCACCCCTCCTCTCTATTTATTTCAGAGCTCCCTTTCCAGCTCCCCCCCCTCCCCATTTCTGAAAAAGGGTCCCCATCTAAAACATCAGCTTTCCTGCCCCTCTGATGCTGCCTGGCCTGCCGTGTTCGTCCAGCTCCACAATGTGTTATCTGTGACTCCAGCATCGGCAGTTCTTGCTGTCTCAAAATCCTGAGGAGTGTCTGAAACAGAGGGACCTAAGAGTGCAAGTTCATTGAAAGCAGCGTCACAGGTGGACAGGATGGAGAAGGCATTTCTGTTCCAGGGCAGTAAGGGAGGGTAGTAAATACTGGCTGAGCTGGCATTGCCTTCAATCCACAATGTTCAAGGAAATGTCCTTCCCAATAATCCCCTCTCCTAGTCCATTGAAACTAACTCTCCACTCACCCACACCACCATGTAATTACCTTTATTTGTGGAAACCACAGGTGTTTCCCAACCATACTTCTCTCAGTCACTGTTTTCTAGAAGATCTTTTACTCATAGACCTTTACTTATTAACTCTGCCTCATTATATATCACCAAATCAAAATAGCCTGAGCCCTCTTTGGATCCGCAATATAACGACCAGGAACTGTTCCAAATACACTCTATGCATTCTCACTCATTGCTAGCTCTGCCAAATTGAGTTCATTTTACTGTACAGAAGGCCATTCAACCGATCACATCTGTAGTAGCTCCTGAAACAGTTACCCAGCTTGTCCCATTCTCCATCTCTAGGTCCAGAGCCCTCTAAATTCATCATTTTCAAATATATATGCAGCTCTCTTACGACAGTGGTGGGCAAATTATTGGAAAGGATTCTGAGAGATAGGATTTATGATGACTTGGAAAGGCACAGTTTGATTTGTGATAGTCAGCATGGATTTGTGAGGGGGAGATCATGCCTCACAAACCTTATTGAATTCTTCGAAGAGGTGACCAAACACGTGGATGAAGGTAGAGCAGTGGATGTGGTATACATGGATTTAAGTAAGGCGTTTGATAAGGTTCCCCATGGTAGGCTCATGCAGAAGGTAAGGAGGCATGGGATAGGGGGAAATCTGGCAGATTGGATTCAGAATTGGCTGACCCTTAGAAGACAAAGGGTGGTAGTGGATGGAAAATATTCAACATGGTGCTCAGTGACAAGTGGTGTTCCACAAGGATCTGTTCTGGGTCCTCTTCTATTTGTGATTTTTGTAAATGATTTGGATGTAGGAGTGGAAGGGTGGATTAGTAAGTTTGGGGATGATATGAAGGTGGGTCGAGTTGTGGATAGTGTGGAGGGCTGTTCTAGGTTACAAAGGGACATTGATAGGATGCAGAGCAGGGCTGAGAAGTGGCAGATGGAGTTTAACCCTGAAAAGTGTGAGGTGATTCATTTTGGAAGGACAAACTTGAAAGCAGAATACAGGGTTAAAGGAGATAACAAGGTGTAGAGCTGGATGAACGCAGCAGGCCAAGCAGCATCTGAGGAGCAGGAAGGCTGATGTTTCAGGCCGAGACCCTTCTTCAGAAATGGGGGAGGGGGAGGGGGAGGGGAAGGGGGTTCTGAAATAAA
>NC_063333.1:633096-634184 GCF_021869965.1 Rhincodon typus
AAATAAATAGGGAGAGGGGGGAGGCGGATGCGGATAGAAGATGGATAGAGGAGAAGATAAGTGGAGAGGAGACAGACCGGTCAAAGAGGCGGGGAAGGAGCCAGTAAAGGTGAGTGTAGGTGGGGAGGTAAGGAGGAGATAGGTCAGTCCAGGGAGGATGGACAGGTCAAGGGGGCGGGATGAGGTTAGTAGGTAGGAGATGGGGGTGGATCTTGAGGTGGAAGGAAGGACAGGTTACAGAGGCAGGGACGAGCTGGGATGGTTTTGGGATGCGGTAGCGGGAGCGGAGATTTTGAAGCTTGTGAAGTCCACATTGATACCATTGGGCTGCAGGGTTCCCAAGCAGAATGAGTTGCTGTTCCTGCAACCTTCGGGTAGCATCGTTGTGGCACTGCAGGAGGCCCAGGATGGACATGTCGTCTGAGGAACGGGAGGGGGAGGTGAAATGGTTCGCGACTGGGAGGTGCAGTTGTTTAGTGCGAACAGAGCATAGGTTCTGCAAAGCAGTCCCCAAGCCTCCGCTTGGTTTCCCCGAGGAGGCGGCCACCACGGGAACAGCGGATGCAGTATACCACATTAGCAGATGTGCAGGTGAACATCTGCTTGATGTGGAAAGTCTTCTTGGGGCCTGGGATGGGGTGAGGGAGGAGGTATGGGGGCAGGTGTAGCACTTCCTGCGGTTGCAGGGAAAAGTGCCGGGTGAGGTGGGGCTGGAGGGGAGTGTGGAGCAGACAAGGGAGTCACGAAAAGAGTGGTCCCTCTGGAAAGTAGATAAGGGTGGGGAGGGAAAGATGTCTGTGGTGGTGGGGTCAGATTGCAGATGGCGGAAGTGTCGGAGGATGATGCGTTGGATCCAGAGGTTGGTAGGGTGGTACGTGAGGACGAGGGGGATTCTGTTTTCGTTGTTATTGCCGGAAATGCAGGAGACATGGTCGAGGGCGTTCTCGACCACTGAGGGGGGGAAGTTGCGGTCCTTGAAAATAGATAAGTCCCCTGGGCTGGATGGGATTTATCCTAGGATTCTCTGGGAAGCCAGAGAGAAGATTGCAGAGCCTTTGGCTTTGATCTTTATGTCGTCATTGTCTACA
>NC_063333.1:659184-666800 GCF_021869965.1 Rhincodon typus
GAGGGTCAGTGCTGAGGGAGTGGGCACTGTCGGAGGGTCAGTGCTGAGGGAGTGGGCACTGTCGGAGGGTCAGTGCTGAGGGAGTGTCGCACTGTTGGAGTTTCAGTGCTGAGGGAGCGCCGCACTGTCGGAGGGTCAGCGCTGAGGGAGCGCCGCACTGTTGGAAGGTCAGTGCTGAGGGAGTGCTGCAGGTTTAACCACTATCCAGCTGTTTTTGTGCTAGTTGTGGACTTTGGTATTTCCTTTTATGCTCGTTGTTCATCTGATCAGATCCTTCCTGTTGTTTGTCTTCTTGTTTTTTCACCCACTCCTTCAGTTTTCCTGTTGGTTCTCAGTTGTAGTTTCTACCTTACACCTGCCGTAAGCACATTTTTTGTTTCGAATGTTAATTTCTTTCAAATCTGTCCCATCCTGAAGCGCATGGTGACTGGGACAGTGCACTGACATGATTTGATTTGATTTGATGATCTGATTTGATTTATTGTAGTCACAAGTACCTAAGTACAGTGAAAATATTTGTTTTGTGAGAGTACAGGCAGATCATAGCAAACAAGGGCATATTGATCACATGGTGCTTAGACACAGTGAGGCACACAGGTTACACTGCACAGGAGGTGCACAAAGCAAGATCACCATTAGCAAGATCAACATTATTTGAAGTTAGAGATTCTACTCAGCAGCCTAATAACGGCTGGGAAGAAGCTGTTCCTGAATCTGCTTGTGCATGTGTTCAGGCTTCTGTATCTTCTGCCTGATGGAAGAGGTTGTGGAAGATCATTGCCGGGGTGTGAAGGGTCTTTGATGATGTTGGCTGCCTTTCCCCAGCAGTGAGCCGTGTAAATAGAGTCCATGGATGGAAGGTTGGCTTCTGTGATGGTCTGGGCTGTGCACACCATCTTCTGTAGTTTCTCACAGTCCTGGGCAGAGCAGTTGCCATACCAGGCTGTTATACACCCAGACAGCATGCTTTCAATGGTGCATCTGTAGAAGTTGGTGAGGGACCTTATGGACATGTCAAATTTCCTGAGCCACCTGAGGAAGAAAAGGCGTTGTTGTGCCTTCTTCACTGTCGCATCTACGTGGGAAGTTCAGGACAGGTTGTTGGTTATTGTCACTCTGAGGAGCTTAACACTCTCCACCCTCTCAACTTCAGCTCCATTGATATAGATGAGGGCGTGTTGTCCTCCTTTTGTCCTGAAGTCAATGATCAGTTCTTTAGTTTTGCCAACATTGAGAGAGAGGTTATTCTCCTTACACTACGTCACCAAGCCCTCTATCTCCCTTCTCTATTTTGACTTGTCGTTCTTATATATCCATCTCACTACAGTGGTGTTGTCAGCGAACTTGTAGATGGTGTTTATTCAGAATTTGGCAACACAATTGTGGGTGTACAGGGAGTACAGTGGGGAGCTGAGGACCCATCCTTGGGGCGGCTCCAGTGTTGAGTGTTACTGTGGAGGAGGTGCAGTTACCTATCCTCACTGATTGTGGTCTGTGGGTCAGAAAGCTGAGGATCCAGCTGCAGAGGGTGGGGCTGAGACCAAGATCTCGGAGTGTGGAAATCAGTCTGGAGGGGATAATAGTGTTGAAGGTGAGAGAGAACATGGAGAGAGAACTGGCTGGCAGACAGGAACCAAACGGTACGACGAAATGAGACTAAATGGCAGGCAGTGACGAGTGAGTGACCGCAGGGTTTAGTGCTGGGACCCCATCAATTCACAATATAGATTAATGATTTGGAAGGGGAGTTAAATGTAATATCTCCAAGTGAGGAGGGTGTAGAGGATGAGGCTGTAGACTTGCTCACTGAGCCGGTGTGTTTGATCGCAGATGTTTCATCACTCCGCCCTCCCGGGTACCAGGGTCCGTGATGTCTTGGAACGTGTCTTCAAGGTCCTTAGGGGGGAGGGTGAGCAACCAGCAGTCATGGTACACATCGGTACCAATGACATAGGTAGAAAAAGGAAAGAGAACGTGAGAAACGAGTACAGGGAGTTAGGCTGGAAGCTGAAGTCCAAGACAAACAGGGTGGTTATCTCTGGATTACTACCAGTGCCACGTGATAACAAGGTAAGAAATAGGGAGAGAGTGCAGCTAAACACGTGGCTACAGGGCTGGTGTAGGAGGGAGGGCTTCCATTATGTGGATAATTGGAGCACATTCTGGGGAAGGTGGGACCTGTACAGTAAGTACGGGTTGCACCTGAACCGGAAGGGCACAAATATCCTGGAAGGGAGATTTGCTCGAGCTATACGGGATGGTTTAAACTAGATTGGCAGGGGGTGGGGAACTGGATTTATAATTCAGAGCATGAGGTATTCAGCCTTCCAATGGACACAACAGGGAGTGAGGTTGTTTATAAAGAAATGTGGCCGATGGAGCGTAATTGTGGACACAGATGGTTTGAAGTGTGTATACTTCAATGCTAGAAGTATCAGAAATAAGGTGGATGAACTTAGAGCAAGAGTCAGGACTTGGAACTACAATGTTGTGGCCATTACAGAAACTTGGGTAACTCAGGGAGAGGAATGGTTGTTGGAAGTTCCGGGATTTAGATGCTTTAAAAGAAATAAGGAGGTTGCGAAAAGAGGCGGGGGAGTGGCATTGCTAGTCAGGGTTAGTATAGCAGCTACTGAAAGGCAGTTCGAGAATGATATGTCTACAGAGTCAGTTTGGGTTGAGGCCAGGAACAAGAAAGGAGCAGTCACTTTGTTGGGGGTTTTTTACAGACCCCCTAATAGTTGCAGAGAAGTGGAGGAGCGGATTGGGAGGCAGATACTAGAAAGGTGCAGAAGTCACAGGGTTCAACTTTCTAAATATTGATTGGAAACATTTTAGTTGTAATAGTTTAGATGGAGCAGATTTTGTCCAGTGATTTCAGGAAGGATTCCTGACACAGTATGTAGATAGACCAACACGAGGAGAGGCCACTTTGGATTTGGTGCTTGGCAATGAACCGGGCCAAGTGTTAGACCTGTTGGTAGGAGAGCATTTTGGCGGTAGTGATCATAACCCTGTTACTTTTACAATAGTCATGGAAAAGGATAAGTACTGCAGCAGGGTAAGGTTTATAATTGGGGGAAGGGTAATTGCAATTCTGTTAGGCAAGAACTGGGTAACATAAATTGGGAACAGATGCTGTCAGGGAAGAGCACCAGAGAAATGTGGAGATTGTTTAAGGAATGCATACTGTGTGTGTTCAATATGTTTGTCCCGAGCAGGCAGGGAAGATGCGGTCGAGTGAGGGAGCCTTGGTTCTCTAAAGAGGTCGAACGACTGGTTAAGAGGAAGAAGGAGGCTTATGTAAGGTTCAGGAAACAAGGAACAGAAAAGGCTCTAGAAGGATACGGATTTGCTGGAGACGGTAGTGGAGTCGGCCTCATTAGGGGCATTTAAGCGGCTATTAGATAGGCATATGGATGATAGTATAACGTAGGGGTGGAGGTTAGGTAGACCTTAGGATTAGGGTAAAAGTTCGGCACAACATCGTGGGCCGAAGGGCCTGTACTGTGCTGTACTGTTCTATGTTCTATGTTGTATGATACAAGTTAGCCAGGAAGGAGCTGAAGAAAGGGCTTAGGAGAGCTATAAAGGGGCATGAGAAAACCTTGGCAGATAGGATCAAGGAAATATCCAAGGCTTTTTACATGTACGTGAGGAATAAGAGAATGACCAGAGAAAGGGTAGGGCCGATCAAGGATTGTAAAGGGAAACTTTGCACAGAGCCTAAAGAGATAAGAGGGGTCCTTAATGATTACTTTTCTTCGGTATTCACAACTGAGAGGGACCTGGTTGTAGAGGAGGACTGTGTGAAACAGGCTGGTAGGCTAGAGGAGGTCGATGTTAGTAAGGAAGATATGCTCGGAATTTTCAGGAACTTGAAGATAGATAAGTCCCCCGAGCCTGATAGGATTTATCCAAGGATTCTATGGGAAGTGAGGGAAGAGCTCTCAGGGCCTTTGGCGATGATCTTTTCATCCTCACTGTCCCTGGGTATAGTGCCGGAAGACTGGAGAGAGGCAAGCGTCATTCCCTTGTTTAAAAAAGGGAATGGGGATAACCCCAGAAATTACAGGCCAGTTAGACTTACATCAGTGGTGGGCAAATTATTGGAAAGGGCTCTGAGAGATAGGATTTATGATCACTTGGAAAGGCACAGTTTGATTCGTGATAGTCAGCATCGATTTGAGGGGTAGATCATGCCTCTCAAACCTTATTGAATTCTTTGAAGAGGTGACCAAACATGTGGATGAAGGTAGAGCAGTGGATGTGGTATACATGGATTTAAGTAAGGCGTTTGATAGGGTTCCCCATGGTAGGCTCATGCAGAAGGTAAGGAGGCATGGGATAGGGGGAAATGTGGCAGATTGGATTCAGAATTGGTTGACCCTTAGAAGACAAACGGTGGTAGTGGATGGAAAATATTCAACATGGTGCTCAGTTACGAGTGGTGTACCACAAGGATCTGTTCTGGGTCCTCTTCTATTTGTGATTTTTGTAAATGATTTGGATGAAGGAGTGGAAGGGTGGATTAGTAATTTTGCGGACGACACGAAGGTGGGTCGCGTTGTGGACAGTGCGGAGGAGTGTTCTAGGTTACAAAGGGACATTGATAGGATGCAGAGCTGGGCTGAGAAGTGGCAGATGGAGTTTAACCCTGAAAAGTGTGAGGTGATTCATTTTGGAAGGACAAACTTGAAAGCAGAATACAGGGTTAATGGAAAGATTCTTGGCAGTGTGGAGGAGCAGAGGGATCTTGGGGTTCACGTCCACAGTTCCCTGAAAGCTGCCACCTAGGTGGATAGAGTTGTTGGGAAGGCATATGGTGTGTTAGCTTTCATTAATAGAGGGATTGAGTTCAAGAGCCGTGAAGTTATTATCCAGCTGCACAAAAGCCTGGTTCGGCCACATCTGAAGTATTGTGTCCAGTTCTGGTCGCCTCATTACAGGAAAGATGTGGAAGCGTTGGAAAAGGTGCAGAGGAGATTTACCAGGAGGTTGCCTGGAATGGAGGGAAGGTCTTACGAGGAAAGGTTGAGAGAGCTTGAGCTTTTTTCTTTAGAACGAAGAAGGATGAGAGGTGACTTGATAGAGGTGTACAAAATGATCAGAGGTATAGATAGAGTAGACAGCCAGAGACTTTTTCCTCGAGTGGAGGTAGCTATTACGAGGGGTCATAGTTTTAAAGTGAGTGGAGGTAGATATAGGGGCGATGTCAGAGGTAGGTTCTTTACTCAGAGAGTAGTTGGGACGTGGAATGCATTGCCGGAGGGAGTAGTGGAGTCGGCCTCATTAGGGGCATTTAAGCGCCTATTAGATAGGCATATGGATGATAGTGTAGGGTAGGGGTGGAGGTTAGATAGACCTTAGGGTTAGGGTAAAAGTTCGGCACAACATCGTGGGCCAAAGGGCCTGTACTGTGCTGTACTGCTCTATGTTCTATGTTCTATGTTCTATGTTTAACATTGTCAGTGTGCCTCTGGTGAAGCGTTAGTGTTATGTCCCATTTGTTATTTATATGCCTCGGTTTGCTGGAGTGGTTGGCATCACTTCCGGTTCTATTTTTCAGTGGTTTGTATATTGGGTCCAGTTCAATGTGTTTGTTGATGGAGTTCTGGTTGGAATACCAGGCCTCCAGGGGGCAACTAGGGATGGGCAGTAAATGCTGGGCCAAGCCAGTGACATTCTGATTCAAGTGAATGAAGAAAAATAAAGTCAGGCGCAATTTGTTGGACAGCAGACAGATGTGTGCTGGATGAATGGGGAACTTGTTTGATGTTCGAACCAAGAGGTGTAGGAGGGGCAGGCATGAAGGATGGAAGGGCAGATCTGACAGACATACTCCAAATGGTAACAACCAAGCACCTGAACCAGATTTCCCTTACTAAATGTTCCACCTTCCTTGATTTTGTCTACCAACCTCTTGGGGAAATCAATTCCCCTCTTCAAGCCATTTCCTGACCCCAGACACCCTGTGGGGAGTGGGGAGTGGAGGGGGGCACAGGGTGGAGGGGGACATCAAAGGCTGAGGTTCCCAGAGACATGGTCCTGGCCTTTTGTGAGGAGGTTGTTTTGAAGCTCAGCGCACTATCAAACGGGAGGCAGTGTTGTTCATCCCCACACCACTCACCCCTCCCCAGGCCCCACCCTGAGCTGTCAGCCCCACAGCACTTCCCCTTTCCAACTGAACATTCCTGCTTTCCCATCCTGTCTAACGGCCATCCATATGTTGCACATTTCCCCAGTTCTTTCTTTCAGAGGGTATTGCTTCAATGACTATTACCTAAGACTGACCAATCAGATCAGACCATTAGCTAATAGACAGCCACCATGAGCATCATGTGACAGTTGGCACACTGCCCCCTCCCCCAGCCGCTCCGATATAAATCTCTGAGCAAACCCACGATTCACAACCACCGTGAAAACCATCACAAGGTGAGAGCCTGTTCCTGATCGCTCTTCCTGCAGACTGAGTGTTGGCTGGCACTGGGCACTGGGCACTGGGCACTGGGCAGTGGGCGCTGGGCACTGGGGATTGGGGATTATTCTGAGATAGGGTCAATTGACCTAAAACGTTAACTCTGATTTCTCTCCACAGATGGTGCAGACATGCTGAACTTTTCCAGCAATTTCTGTTTTTGTCTCTGATTTACAGCATCTGCAGTTCTTTTGGTTTTTATTGGGTATTGGGTATTGGGGATTGGGAATGAGGATTTTTCTTTTTTATTTATTTTGTGGGATGTGGGCATTGCTGGCCAGAATTTATTGCCCATCCCTAGTTGCCCCTTGAGAAGGTGGTGGTGAGCTGCCTTCTTGAACTGCTGCAGTCCTCCTGCTGTGGGTTGACCCACAAAGCCCTGAGGGACGGAATTCCAGGATTTTGACCCAGTGACAGTGAAGGAACGGCGATATATTTCCAAGTCAGGATGGTGAGTGGCTTGGAGGTGAACTGGCAGGGGGTGGCGTTCCCATGTATCTGCTGCCCTTGTCCTTCGAGATGGAAGTGGTTGTGGGTTTGGAAGGTGCTGTCTGAGGATCTTTGGTGAATTTCTGCAGTGTATGTTGTAGGTAGTACACACTGCTGCTACTGAGCGTCGGTGGTGGAGGGAGTGGATATTTGTGGATGTGGTGCCAATCAAGCGGCTGCTTTGTCCTGGATGGTGTCAAACTTCTTGAGTGTTGTTGGGGCTACACCCATCCAGGCAAATGGGGAGTATTCCATCACACTCCTGACTTGTGCCTTGTAGATGGTGGACAGGTTTCGGGGAGTCAGGAGGTGAGTTACTTGCTGCAGTATTCCCAGCTTCTGACCTGCTCTTGTAGCCACTGTGTTAATATGGTGAGTCCAGTTGCATTTCTGATCAGCAATAACACCCAGAATGTTGATTGGGGATTGGGAATTAAGGATTAGGGATTAGGGATTGGGATTTGAAAGTGGGGACTGGTGATTAGGGAATCGAATTTGGGATTTAGGAGTGGGGACTGGATGTGTTCTCAGACTGTCCGAAACCTTTTGTCCTTCATGGAGCATCTTAATGCGGAACCATGTTCACCCAACGAGATCCAGTGCAATGTACAAACGAGAGAAATCTGAGCTTTACTCTGTATCTAACCCC
>NC_063333.1:666810-668164 GCF_021869965.1 Rhincodon typus
TGGTGTAGAGGCAGCTTTGCTCTGTATCTAACCCCACGCTGTCCCTGTATTGGGAGTAAAAGAACAAGAGAACGATACAGCCCAGGAACAGGCCCTTTGGCCCTCCAAGCCTGCGCACACACATTAGGTCCTTCCATACTAAAACTGTCTTCACTTACAGGATCTGCATCATTCTATTCCCTTCCCATTCACGTATTCATCCTGATGGTTCTTGAACGCTGCTATTGTGTCTGCTTCCACCACTTCCTCTGGCAGCGTGTTCCAGGCACTCACCACCATTTGTGTGAAAAACATGCCTCGCACATCTCTTTTAAACATCTACCCCCCACACCTTGAACCTGTGTCCCTCAGTAACTGACCCCTCTACTCTAGGGAAAAGCCTTATACTTTCCCTCTATCCATTCACAATCTTATAAACTTCTATCAGGTTTCCCCCTCAACCTCCCACGTTCCAGTGAAAACAAACCCAGTCTATCCAACCTTTCTTCATTGCTAAAATCCCCCAGACCAGGCAACATCCTGGTAAACCTTTTCCACCCTCTGCAAAGCATCCACATCCTCTGGCAGTGTGGTGACCAGAACTGTACACAATATTCCATGTGTGGTCGAACTAAAATTCTATAAAGCTGCAGTATAGATTGTTTATCCTTATACTCAGTGCCCCTTCCAATGAAGGCAAGCATGCCATAGGGCTTTTTTACTACATTATCTACCTGCACTGCTACCTTCAGTGACCTGTGGACCTGCACACCCAGATCCCTCTGCACATCAATATTTCTAAGGGTTCTGCCATTCACTGTATAATTTCCACCTGTATTTGATCTTCCAAAATGCATCACCTTACATTTGCCCGGATTAAACTGCATCTGCCATTTTTCTGCCCATGCCTCCAACTGATCTATATCCTGCTGTATCCTCTGACAATTCTCCTCACTATCCGCAACTCCACCAATCTTTGTATCGTCTGGAAACATAGTAATTAGATTGACTACATTTCCTCCAAGTCTTTTAAGTAGATCACGAACAGCAGAGGTCCCAACGCTGATCCCTGTGTTTGATAGGAACAGTGCAGAGGGTGCTTTACTGTGTATCTAACCCCGTACTCTCCCTGTGGTGGGAGTGTTTGATGGGGACAGTGTAGAGGGAGCTTTACTCTGTATCTAACCCTGTACTCTCCCTGTGGTGGGTGTATTTGATGGAGACAGTGTAGAGGGAGTTTTACTCTGTATCTAACCCCGTGCTGTCCCTGTGCTGGTAGAGTATGATGGGATACAGTGTAGTGGGAGCTTTACTCTGTATCTAACCCTGTGCTGTCCATGTGCTGGGAGTGTTTGATGGGGGACAGTGTAGAGGG
>NC_063333.1:668174-668360 GCF_021869965.1 Rhincodon typus
CTGGGAGTGTTTGATGGGGGACAGTGTAGAGGGAGCTTTACTCTGTAATACTGTGCATGAGCTCATTATGTGGGACAGTTTTGTCGAATTGCATCAATTGTGCGTCTTCTCACTTTCATCCTTGAACAGATGGATGATCTCCCCTGTCCCAGCTGGGTACCAGCGAGGGGATCCCCTGTCCCAGCT
>NC_063333.1:668370-688077 GCF_021869965.1 Rhincodon typus
CTTGTCCCACATGGTTACCAGCAAGGGGATCCCCTGTCCCAGCTGGTGCCAGCAAGGGGATCCCCTATTCCAGCTGGTACCAGCGAGGGGATCCCCTGTTCCAGCTGGAATCCAGTTTGGGTTCCCGGTCCTGACTGGGAGCAAGTGAGTGACTTTAATTGGACAAGGTTAGAAATCACACGACACCAGGTTATAGTCCAACAGGTTTATGTAAAATTACAAGCTTTCAAAGGCTCCTTCACCAAGGACATTGCAGCAGGTAAGGGGCCGCATAACATTCAGAGAAAAAATTTATAAAAACATAAAGAATGGCATGGATCCTACAGAATGGGACAAATACAAAGACCAACAAAGGGGCAATCAGCAGCTTATAACAGGAGCTACAAAGGATTCTGAAAGGAAACTTGCAAGGGACAGAAAAGATAAAAGAGTAGATTTTATAGTTATATAAAAGGAAAGCAGCAAGTCCAACTGAAGCCTGTGAGTGGGAATATTGTCCCTGACCATGAGAAAATGGCAGACATACCAAATGATTACCTTGCTTCATTATTGGATCAGTACTTAGAGCTACGAAGTTGCGGCCATTTCGGAGACTTGGATAACATTGGGGCAGGAATGGTTGCTGGATGTTCTGGGGTATAGATGTTTCAAAAGAAATAGGGAGTGATATAAAAGAGGTCGGGGAGTGGCATTGCTAATCAGGGACGGTATCACAGCTGCAGAAAGGGAGGTCGTGGAGGAGGGTTTCTCCACTGAGTCAGTATGGGTGGGAGTCAGAAACAGGAAAGGAGCAGTCACTTTACTGGGAGTTATCTATAGACCCCCCAGTAGCAAAACAGACACTGAGGATCAGATTGGGAGAAAGATTGTGGAAAGGTGCAGAAGTAATAGGGTTGATGTCATGGATGACTTCAACTTCCCTAATATCGACTGGAACCTCCCAAGTGCAAATAGTTTGGATGGAGCAGATTTTGTCAGGTATGTCCAGGAAGGATTTCTGACTCAATATGTAGATAGGCTGACTAGAGGGGAAGCCATATTGGATTTGGTGCTTGGCAACGAACCAGGTCAGGTGTCAGAGCTCTTGGGTGGGAGAGCATTTCGGCGATAGTGATCACAACTCCCTGACCTTTGAGGAACAAGAGGATGGCCAGAGTGAGAGTCGGGCCAATCAAGGATAGTGGAGGGAACTTGTGTGCGGAGTGAGAGGAGGTAGGGGAGGTCCTTAATGAATACTTTGCTTCAGTATTCACCAGTGAGAGGGACCTTGACATTTGTGAGGACAGCGTGAAACAGGCAGATAGGCTCGAACAGGTTGATGTTAGGAAGAAGGATGTGCTTGAAATCTTAAAAAACATGAGGATAGATAAGTCCTCTGGGCCAGATGGGATATACCCAAGGTTATTTACAGGAAGCAAGGGAAGAGATTGCTGCCCCTTTGGCAATGATCTTTGCGTCCTCACTGTCCACTGGAGTAGTGCCAGAAGACTGGAGGGTGGCAAATGTCATTCCCTTGTTCAAGAAAGGGAATAGGGATAATCCTGGAAATTACAGACCAGTCAGTCTCACTTCTGTGGTGGGCAAATTATTGGAGAGGATTCTGAGAGATAGTATTTATGATTATTTGGAAAAGCACAGTTTGATTAGAGATAGTCAGCATGGCTTTGTGAGGGACAGGTCATGCCTCACAAGCCTTATTGCATTCTTTGAGGATGTGATAAAACACATAGATGAAGGTAGAGCAGTGGACGTGCTGTATATGGATGTTAGCAAGGCATTTGATAAGGTTCCACATAGTAGGCTCATTCAGAAAGTAAGGAGGCATGGGATCCAGGGAAATTTGTCTGTCTGGATACAAAACTGGCTGTCCAATAGAAGACAGAGGGTGGTGATAGACGGAAAGTATTCAGCCTGGAGCTCAGTGACCAGTGGTGTTCTGCAGGGATCTGTTCTGGGATCTCTGCTCTTTGTGATCTTTATAAATGACTTGGATGAGGAAGTGGAAGGGTGGGTTAGTAAGTTTGCCGATGTTACGAAGGTTGGTGAAGTTGTGGACAGCGTGGAGGGCTGTTGTAGGTTGCAACGGGACATTGACAGGATGCAGAGCTGGGCAAAGAAGTGGCAGATGGAATTCAACCTGGAAAAGTGTGAAGTGATTCATTTTGGAAGGTCGAATTTGAATGCAGAATACAGGGTTAATGGCAGGATTCTCAGCAGTGTGGAGGAACAGAGGGATCTTGGTGTCCACGTCCACAGATCCCTCAAAGTTGCTACACAAGTTGATAGGGTTGTGAAGAAGGCATATGGTGTGTTGGCTTTCATTGGCAGGGGAATTGAGTTTAAGAGCCGTGAGGTTATGCTGCAGCTCTATAAAACTCTGGTTAGACCACACCTGGAATATTGTGTTCAGTTCTGGTCACCTCATTATAGGAAAGATGTGGAAGCTTTAGAAAGGGTGCAGAGGAGATTTACCAGGATGGTGCCTGGACTGGAGGGCAGGTCTTATGAGGAAAGGTTGAGGGAGCTAGGGCTTTTTTCATTGGAACGAAGAAGGATGAGAGGTGACTTGATAGAGGTGTACAAGATGACGAGAGGCATAGATAGAGTGGATAGTCAGAGACTTTTTCCCAGGGTGGAAATGACTATTACAAGGGGGCATAATCTTAAGGTGATTGGAGGAAGGTATAGGGGAGATGTCAGAGGTAGGTTCTTCACACAGAGAGTGGTGGGCATGTGGAGTCAGATACTTTAGAGACTTTTAAGTGACTCTTGGATAGACACATGGAGGATAGTAAAATGCGGGGTAGTTTGGTCTTCGTAGGATAATAGGTCGGCACAATATCGTGGGCCGAAGGGCCTGTACTGTGCTGTACTGTTCTATGTTCTATGTTTTATGTTATTCACAGCAGAAAAGAAGGAGAGCTTACGGAAGTCCCAAAGAAATTAACACGGGCAGGGTTAAAATAAAATTAAACTCAATCACATGGTAGGCTGCTCTGGAAGGTTAGATTGCATGGAATCCACGAAGAGCTGGCAAATTGGATACACAATTGGCTTGATGGTAGGAAGCAGACAGTAATAGTGGAAGGATGCTTGTCTGACTGGCAGCCTGTGACTAGTTGGGTGTCTCAGGGATCGGTGCTGGGCCCATTGCTGTTTGTTATCTATACCAATGATTTGGATGAGAATGCACAAGGCATGATTAGTAAGTTTGCGGATGACACTAAAATAGGCGGCATCGTGGACAGTGAGGAAGGTTATTAGAAATTGCAGCAGGATCTTGACCAGCTGGGGAAGTGGGCTGAGAAATGGCAAATGGAGTTTAATATGGAGTAAATGTGAGGTGTTGCATTTTGGAAAGTCAAATCAAGGTAGGAGTTTCATGGTGAATAGTAGGGCCTTAGGGAGTGTAGTGGAACAGAGGGACCTTGGAGTTCAGGTGCACGGTTCTCTGAAAGTGGAGTCACAGGTAGACAGGGCAGTGAAGGCTTTTGGCACACTGGCCTTCATCAGTCAGGGCATTGAGGATAGAAGTTGGGAAGATATGTTGCAGTTGTACAGGATGTTGATGAGGCCGCACTTGGAGTATTGTGTGCAGCTTTGGTTACCTTGCTATAGGAAGGATGTTATTAAACTGGAAAGATTGCAGAAGAAATTTACAAGGATGTTGCCAGGACTCAAAGGACTGAGTTATAGGGAGACGTTGGACAAGATAGGACATTTTTCTTTGGAACATAGGAGACTGAGGGGGGATCTTATAGAAGTATATAAGATTATGAGAAGCATGGATAGGGTCAATGCACTCAGTCTTTTTCCCAGGGTTGAGGAATTGAGGACTAAAGGGCATCAGTCTAAGGTAAGAGGGGAAAGAAAACATGGGAACCTGACAGACAACTTTTTTACACAGAGGGTGGGACACATTTGGAATGAGCTGCCAGTGGAAGTGGTTGAGGTGGGTACATTAACAACATTTAAAAGTCATTTGGACAAATACATGGATAGGAAAGGTTTAGAAGGATACGGGCCAAGTGCAGGGAAATGGGGTTAACATGGATGGACATTTTGGTCAGCATGGATCAGTTTGGGCAGAAGGGCCTGTCTCCATGCTGTAGGAATTTATGACTCTATGACATTAATAATGCCAAAAGACATGGAACTGAAGAGTAACAAATCTCTAGGACATGATAGTTTTGAGCCATGGATGTTAACAAGAGGGTAGGACAGCAAGTTGCTGAATCCCAAACCACAAACTTTCAGAGTTCCCTGGATTCAGGAGCTGTACCTCTGGATTGGAAATTTGTTCATGTCACTCCACTCTTTAAAAAGGATGACAGAGGGGGACCAGGGAATTACAGAGTAGTTAGCCTGATGTTTGGAAAGATGTAAAAACAGCAGGATTGTTGTGGTGGATCATTTTAACCTTCCCTGTATTGACTGGGACTCACTACATGCTGGGGGCTTGGGTGGAGCAGAATTTGTAAGGACCATATGGCTGGGGGTGGGGGGGGGGGGGCGGGGGGGGGGGGGGGGATTTCTAGAGACAATATATAAACATTCCAGCCAGGGAAGGGTTATACTGGACCTGGTTTTGTGAAATGAGCCCGGCCAGGGGAGTGAAGTTTCAGTGGAGGAGTATTTCGGGAGTAGTGACCATAATACCGTGAGTTTTAAGATAATCTTGGATAGGGATAACAGCAGTCCCTGGGTGAAGGTGTTAAACTGGGGGAAGGCAAACTATAACAATATTAGGCAGGAACTGGAGAATGTCGATTGGAGGCGGCTGTTCAAAGGTAAATCCAATCAAACGTGTGGGAGTATTTCAAACAGCAGTTGATAAGAGTTCAGGAGTGGCACGTTCCTACAAGAATGAAGGATACGTATGGCAAGTTACATGAACATTGGGTGACCAGGGATGTTATGTCCTTGGTCAGAAAGAAAAAGGAAGCATACATACGGTCTGGGAGGATGGGAACTAACAAAGCCCTTGAAGTATATAAGGAAAGTAGGAAAGAATTTAAGCAAGGAATTAGAAAAGCTAAAAGGAATCATGAAAAATCGTTAGCAAATAGGATTAAGGAGAATCCCATGGCTTTTTATACATATATTAAAAGCAGAAGAGTAGCCAGGGAAAGGGTTGGTCCTCTCAAGGACAAAGGAGGGAATCTATGTTTGGAGCCAGAAGAGGCTGGCGATGTCCTAAACGAGGACTCTGTGTAGGTTTTCACCAAAGAGAAGAAACTGTTGGAAGATGATCTCAGGGAAGGGGGGTGACAAATTTCTAAGCTGAGTTGCTATTGAAAAGGAAGAGGTGTTGTGTTTCTTAAATCATATCAGGTAAATAAATCCCCAGGTCCTGATGGGATCTATCCCAGAATATTGAGAGAGGCAAGAGAACAAATTGCTAGAGCATTGACAGGTATCTTTGTATCCTCTTTGGCTACAGATGAGATCCCAGAGGACTGGAGAATAGCCAATGTTATCCCATTGTTTAAGAAAGGTAAAGGGGATGATCAAGGAAATTACAGTCTCACGTCAGTGATAGAGAAATTATTGGAAAGGATTCTCAGGGACCAGATCTATCAGGATTTAGAAGCAAATGGAATGATTAGTGACAAACAGTGGCAGAGGTCTTGCCTCACTAACTTGATTGAGTTTTTTGAGGAGGTGACGAAGATGATTCATGAGGGAAAGCAGTTGATAGTGTCTACATGGACTTTAGTAAAGCCTTTGACAAGGTCCCTCATTGGAACACTGGTAGTCACACAACACCAGGTTATAGTCCAACAGGTTTATTTGAAATCACAAGCTTTCGGAGTGTAGTTCCTTCATCAGGTGAAAATAGTTAAGAAGGCTCATGGAATGCTGATCTTCATATCCAAAGGGCTGGAGTATAGGAATGCAAACATTATACTGCAGCTATACAAAACCCTAGTTACCCCAGCACCGTGGGTAGATCTGGGCACCACATCTTAGGAAGGATAGATTGGCCCTGGAGGGAGTTCAATGCAGATTTACAAGGACGATACCTGGAGAGATGAGGAGAAATTAGACAAAATAAGCCTTTATTCTCCCGAATTGAGAAGGTTAAAGGGTGACCTAATCAATGTCTTCAGGAAATTAACAGGAATAGACCCAGTAGATAAAGATAAAATATTTCCACTAGGTGTTGGAGATTTTAGAACCGGGGGCACAGTTTAAGAATTAGGCCCGGCCATCCAGGAGTGATTTTAGAAAGCATTTCTACACACAAGGAGTGATGGAGGTTTGGAACTCTCTTCCTCAAATAGCGGTCAATGCTAAATTTAAATGAGATCGACAACTTTAAATTAAGCAAGCATATGAAGGGATATGGGCCCAAGGCATGGGTATGGAGTTAGGCCACAGAGCCATGATCCTGTTGAAAAGGTGGAGCAGGTCCGTGGGGCTGAATGGCCTACTCTTGTTCCTATGATGCTATGTCACAGTGAGGGGGTTCCTGTTGAGTCACTCCCTGGCTTTCCAGTTATGTGCAGGTCAATGGGATGAGGGTAGTTTGGTTTTTGTTTGTCAGTATGGACATGGTAGGCCAAAGGGGCCTGTTTCTATGCTGTATAATTCCAGGACTCACTGTGAGGGTGAAATCAATGTTGATTACTCTCCCAGCAGCTGCTCCCTCAGGAGTGGCCCAGCCAGTGAGGGAGGAAATGATTTGAAGTTGTATAATGTCGTGGTGTTAACCTGTCTGAATCCATTGCTGTGTCTGTTCTTCAGGGAAAGGAAGGTGCTGTCCTCACCTGTCTGGCCTACATGTGACTCCAGTCACATGGCAATGCGGTAATCTCTGAAATGGCCAAGCAAATCACTCAGTTAGGGCAGAAATGCAATGTATCTTCTGTAGTTCGCAATGCTGGCGTCCACGAACAAATAAATCAGCTTCATGGAAACTGAAAGAGCTACAGATGCTGTAGGTCTGGCAGCACCTGTGAAGAGAAATCAGAGTTAATGTTTCGGATCCATTCTGAGGAAGGGTCACCGGATCTGAAACATTAACTCTGATTTCTCTTCACAGACGCTGCCAGACCTGCTGAGCTTTTCCAGCAACTTCTGTTTTTGTTTCATAGAACATGGAACATAGATCAGGACAGCACAGTACAGGCCCTTCGGCCCACGATGTTGTGCCAAACTTTTACCTGAAACCTAATGTCTATCTTATACTATCACCCCTACCTTATACTATCATCCATATGCTTATCTAATAGCTGCTTAAATGCCCCTAATGAGGCCGACTCCACTACCCTCTCCGGCAATGCATTCCACACCCCGACCACTCTCTGAGTAAAGAACCTACCTCTGACATCTCCCGATATCTATCTCCTTTCACTTTAAAACTATGTCCCCTTGTAATAGCTACCTCCACCCTGGGAAAAAGTCTCTCAGAGCCCTTTCCAATAATTTGCCCACCACTGACGTAAGACTAACTGGCCTGTAATTTCCGGGGTTATCCCCGTTCACTTTTTTGAACAAGGGAATGATGTTTGCCTCTTTCCAATCTTCAGGCACTGTACCCGTGGACAGTGAGGACGAAAAGATCATCGCCAAAGGCCCTGCGATCTCGTCCCTCGCTTCCCATAGAATCCTTGGATAAATCCCATCAGGCCCGGGGGCTTATCTATCTTCAACTTCCTCAAAATTCCTAGCACACCTTCCTTACTAACATCGACCTCCTCTAGCCTACCTGCCTGTTTGACACTGTCCTCCTCTACAACTAGGTCCCTCTCAGTTGTGAATACCGAAGAAAAGTATTCATTAAGGACCTCTCCTATCTCTTTAGGCTCCGTGCACAAATTCCCTTTACAATCCTTGATCGGCCCTATCCTTTCTCCGGTCATTTCAGCTTCAGGGAAAGCCTGGCCAGTTTTGGTAAGCTCAGCGAAGTTAGTCGCCCAGTTTTACATTTTCCTAACGTGGAATCTGTGAATAACTCGAAGCTCAAAGCCCTTTCTCCCATCTCACTCACTCCAAGGATCAATATGTCTAAACTTCTATCTCTCCGTGATTCCTACAGGATGATGTCTCACTACCTACTTGCCTTGGCCTCTCTCTGTGTGCTCTTTTCCATTGGATATTCCCAGGGTAAGTTTGCCATGAGGATCCGGAAAATCCTCATTCCAAGCTGTGAAAGTTCTGCCTCAGGTTCTGATTGTGTTTGATTCCTAGTTAAATTACATAATCAGAATTGATACAGTGCAGGAGGAGACTATCTGGCCCATCATACCTGCACTGATTCTATCACCCAGTGATAACCTCCTGCCTTTTCCCCATTTCCCTGCACACCATTCCCATCTAAATAACCATCCAATGTCCCTTTTGAATGCCTCAAAGAAACTACTTCTACCACATTCCCAGGCAGTGCATCCCATCCCCTAACTACTCACTGTGTGAAAATGTTTTTTCTCACATCATCCTTTGCTTTGTTTGCCCTTCGCTTTAAATCTGTGTCCCCCTCGTTCTTCTTCCTTGTACAAGCAGGAGCAGTTTCTCCATGTCTGCTCTGTCCAGCCCCGCTCCTGATTTTGAAAACCTCTATCTGATCTCCCTCTCAGCCACTTTCTCTCCAGGGAAAACAGTCCCAGCTTCTTCGATCGATCCTCCTGACTGACGTTTCTCACTCCTGGAACCATTCCTGCTTTCTGCCCTCTCTCCAACACATTCACATCTTTCCTATAATGTGACACCCACAACTGTGCACTATACTCCAGCTGAGGGTCTAACAAGTATCTTGTACAAGTTTAACATCACCTCCTGGCTCTTGTACTCTATGCCTCTATTAATAAAGCCGAGGGCACTGTCTGTTTATTAACTGCTCTGTCCCCCTGTCCCGCCACCTTCAGTGATCTGTGACATATACCCCCAGCTCCCCATGCCCCTGCGCCCCCTTTAGAATTATACCCCCTATTTTACATTGTCTCTCAATGTTCTTCCAGCCATGTGGGTGGCACAGTGGCTCAGTGGTTAGCGCTGCTGTCTCACAGCACCAGGGACCTGGGTTCAATTCCAGCCTCAGGTGACTGTCTGTGTGGAGTTTGCACGTTCTCCCCGTGTCTGCGTGGGTTTCCTCTGGGTGCTCCAGTTTCCTCCCACAGTCCAAAGATGTTCAGGCTAGGTGCATTAGCCATGTGAAATGCAGGGTTACAGGGACTAGGACTGGGTCTGGGTGGGATACCCTTTAGAGGGTTGGTGTGGACTCAATAGGCCAAATGGCCTGCTTCCACACTGTAGGGATTTGATGATTCAAAGTGCATCACCTCACACTTCTCTACATTGAACTTCACCTGTCACCTATTCCCCCACTCCACCAATAACCTTTTGGGTTCCACATGGTCCCTCTCATTGCCTACAATTCTTCCAAGTTTCATGTCATCCTTGTCATTGAGAATGGTTGAGTGCAGGCGAGTGCGGAACAGATTGTGTTCATAACACCATAAGAAACAGGAGCAGAATTACGCCATTCGGCCCATCGCGTCTGCTCTGCCATTTGATCATGGCTGATATGTTTCTTAACCCCATTTTCCTGCCTTCTCCCCGTAACCCTTAATTCCATGACTAATCAAGAACCTATCAATCTCTAGCTTAAATACACTCAATAACTTGCCTCCACATCACTCTGCAGTAATGAGTTCCACAGAATCACCACCCTCAAGCTGAAGAAACTCGTCCTCATCTCAGTTCTAAAGGGTGCTCCCTTCACTCTGAGGCTGTGCCCATGGGTCCTAATCTCTTCTACTGGAAACATCTTCTCCACATCCACTCTATTCAGGCCTCTCAGTATTCTGTAAACTTCAATCAGATCAACAACCACCCCCCCCCACCATCCTTATAAACTCCATCGAGTTCAAACCCAGAGTCCTCAACCACTCCTCATATGACAAGCTCTTCATCCCCTGGATCATTCTTGTAAACCTTTCTCTGGACCCCCTCCATTGCCAGCACATCCTTCTTTAGAAACCCCAAAACTGCTCTCAGTATTCCAAATATGGTCTGACCAGAGCCTTATACAGCCTCAGCTCTTGTTTCATAGAACAGAATCCCTACAGTGTGGGAGCAGGCCATTCAACTCATCAAGGGGTGGCATGGTGGCTCAGTGGTTGGCACTGCTGCCTCACAGTGCCAAGGACCCGGGTTCAATTCCACCTTCAGGTGACTGTCTGTGTGGAGATTGCACATTCTCCCCGTGTCTGTGTGGGTTTCCTCCGACAGTCCAAAGATGTGCAGATTAGGGTGGATTGGCCATGCTCAATTGCCCCATAGTGCCTGGGGATGTTTGGGTAATGCGTCTCTCCAGAGGGGCAGTGTGGACTTGTTCGGCCAAATGGCCTGTTTCTACACGGGAGGGATTCTATGATGGCCACACCAACTCTCCAAAGAGCATCCCACCCATACCCAAAGCCAAAGCCTACTTTAGATACAATGGGCCATTTAGCATGGCCAATCCACCTAACTTGCACACCTTTGGACTGTGGGAGGAAGCTGGAGCACCCAGAGGAAACCCACGCAGACACGGGGAGAATGTGCAAACACCACACAGACAGTCACCTGAGGGTGGGATCGAACTTGGGTCCCTGGTGCTGTGAGGCAGCAGTGCTAACCACTGAACCACCATGCCGCCTGCTATTCTAGCCCTCTTGAAATGAATTCCAATATTACACTTATGTTCCTTACTGCCAACTGAACCTGCATGTTAACCTTAAGAGAATTCTGAACTAGGACTCTTGACATTCCAGATTTCCAAAGCATTTCCCAATTTAGAAAATAGTCTCTGCCTCTACTCTTCGTACCTCACACTCTCCTATTGTACTCAACCAGCCACTTCTTTACCCATTCTCCCAGCCTGTCCAAGTCCTTCTGCAGCCTCCCTGCTTCCTCAATGCTACCTGTCACTCCAATGTTTTGTAACTGACCTGAAGAACAAGAATGCAAGATAGTGAGGCACAGAGGCTGAGGGAACAGAGGCTGAGGGAACGGAGGCTGAGGGGTTGGAGGGTGAGGGGTCGGAGGCTGAGGGAGCTGAGGGTGAGGGAGCTGACAGTGAGGGAGGGGAGGGGAGGGGAGGGTGTGGGAGGGGAGGCTGAGGGTGTGGGAGGGGAGGCTGAGGGAGCGGAGGGTGAGGGGTCGGAGGTTGAGGGTGGGGAGGTTGAGGGTGGGAAGGCTGAGGGGTCAGAGGGTGAGGGAGCTGAGGGTGAGGGTGAGGGAGCGGAGGGGAGGGGAGGGGAGGGTGAGGGTGATTGAGGGGAGGCTGAGGGAGGGGAGGGTGAGGGACCAGAGGCTGAAGGAGCAGAAGCAAAGGGAGGGTGAGTGTGAGGGAGGGTGAGTGTGAGGTTGAGGGAGGGGAGGGTGAGGGAGGGGGAGGGGAGAGTGAGGGGTGGTGAGTGAGGGGAGGGTGGGGGAGTGTGAGGGAGGGTGCGGTGTGCATTGTGCTGGCGAGGGTGTTGATAGGAATATGATGTCCCTGGTTTTAGAGAATGTTGCTGCTGGGGTCCGTGCGACACAGTCCACCACCTTCATACATTTTGCTGATGCGAACAACGCCATCGATGGGAATAACGACAGTGAATTCCGACACTCGTCCTGCAGTAGCACCATGAAGCAGAGGAACCCCTGGTGGAGAGTGGATTTAAAGGAACATTATCGGGTCTTAGTTGTGAGAATCACAAACAGAAACCGCAAGGCAAAGAGGCTGGATGGAGCAGAGATCCGAGTCGGTGATTCCCTGGAAAATGACGGAAACCGTAACGCCCTGTAAATATAGCCTGGCATCATCGACCCTCTGAAACCCATACCCCAGCACTGAGCCTGCCCAGTGTAGTCTATGCCCAACCTGAGTCAAGTTCATCAGTTAATAAGGGAAGCCAGCAAATGGGATTTATTTTGTCTTTGAGAAAGCTTTAGCGTGTACAACTGAAGCACATGGAATTGGATGTTGTATATGCTGAGGTGGAAAGGAAAAACCAGCAACAAAGAGCAAAAATAAATGGGTCTTTTTCGGAGCGACAGGCACCACAGTTACTTCAGGGATCAGTGCTGGGATGGTAGCTATTCACAGTACACATTAATGGTTTAGATGAGAGAACTAAACATCATATCTCCAAGTTTACAGGTGGGGTGGGGTAGGGTGCCGGGGTTGGGGGGGGTGTGGGGAGCTGTGAGGAAGAGGTAGAGATGTTGCAGTGTGATTTGGAAAGCTGAGTGAATGGGTAAATTCCAGGCAGATGCAGTATAATTTGAACATAGAACATAGAACAGTACAGCACAGTACAGGCCCTTCGGCCCACAATGTTGTGCTGACCCATAATCCTACTAAGATCAATCTACCCTAAATACCCTACATTTTACTATCCTACTATTTGGGTAAATGTGAGGTTATTCACTTTGGAAGCATAAACAAGAAGGCAGATTACTACCTGAATGGCTGTAAATTGGGAGAGGGGAGTGTGCAGTGGGACCTGGGTGTCCTTGTGCACCAGTTGCTGAAGGTAAGCATGCAGGTGCAGCAGGTGGTAAAGAAGGTAAATGGTATGTTGGCCTTCATTGTGAGAGGTTTCGAGTACAGGAGCAGGGATATGTTGTTGCAGCTTTACAGGGCCTTAGTGAGAACACACCTAGAATATTGTTGAATCATAGAATCCCCACTGTGTGGAAAGAGGCCATTCAGTCCATCAAGTCTGCACCAAACCTCCAAAGAGCATCCACCCAGACCCAGGCCCCATCCTATCCCCATAACCCTGCATTTCCCATGGCTAACCCACCCAGCCTGCACATCCCTGGACTCTATGAGCTGTTTAGCATGGCCAGTTCACTCTCATCTTCACATCTTTGGAGCGTGGGAGGAAACTAAAGCACCCAGATGAAACGACACAGACACAGGGAGTATGTGCAATCTCCACACAGACTGTCATCCAAGTTAGGATTGAACCTGGGTCCCTGGCACTGTGAGGCGGAAACGCTAACCACTGAGCCACCATGCTGCCTGCTGTCTGCAGGTTTGATCTCATTTACTGAGGAAGGATATTCTGGTGATGGAGGGAGTGTAGTGAAGGGTTTACCAGACTGATTCCTGGGATGGCACGACTGATGTATGAAGAGAGGGTGGATCAGTTAGGACTTAATTCACTGGAGTTTAGAAGAATGAGGAGATCTCACAGAAATTGATAAATTTTCAACAGGATTAGACAGGTTAGATGTCAAAAGTGAACAGGATGTTTCCTCATGTGGGGCAATCTAGAATGAGAAGTCACAGTTTTAGGAGAAGAGCTGGCAGATTTAAAATAGAGATGAGGAGAAATTCCTTCTCCAGAGGATTGTGAATCTGTGGAATTCACTGCCCCAGAGTGCAGTGGATCATGGGACATTGCGTAAATTTAAGGAGGAGTAAGATTTTTATTTAGTAATGCGTTGAAGGGTTGTGGGGAGTGGGCAGCTAAGTGAGGTTGAGGCTGAGATGAGAACAGCCATGATCGTACTAAATGGTGGAGCAGGCTTGAGGGGCTGAATGGCCTCTTCCTGCTTCTAGTTCTCATGGTTTTATACAGTAACCATCATTCTCACTTCTCTCGCTTTCAGCTGTGCAAGGATTGATTCCATTCCCAGAGGTGGGACTAAATCGTTCTTTTGTGAAACCCAGAATGGAGTCCATGGCAGATTTGTGAATATCTTCCTGAGATCAAGGAGAGGTATTCTGACCTTGTGTGAGGTGGAAGTGTTTGGTATCCATGACCCTCACTAAATGGCAGGAGCTGCTGTGAGTATGTACTTCTGCTCCTGCTCGCACCATTACAACACTCACAGGCCAGCACACTCCCTCCCTCCCTCTTCCTTCCAAGACTGTCAGTGCAAGGGGCTGAGGAGGGAATTGACTCCTTCATGGCCGGGGGATGCTGGGTTTGTTGGAAATTCAAACTGTATGTTTGGAGGCGCCCATTCACAGCTGCTGTGTTATAGACATGCACAGGCTGCACATCAGTGTTTGTCATGAGAAATGCCATGAACAACATCTCCCTGAAACCCTCCATTTAATGGCTCACATTAAGTATTTACTTTCATTAAATGACGTCTAATTAGCTTCATTCACAATTTTGGATTTAAAACTTCTGAGGGACTTCTGGGGACCTGCTGGATGGGACGATCCTGATCAATAACAGAAAAAAACCCTCCAGTAGATTACCGTCAGTATTTTAACAAAGTAAAATCTCACCCTCACACCCCACTCCCCTTTACTGATTAGTTGTGGACAATTAAACAACTCACTGAAGGAGGAGGTTCCACAAATATCCCCATCCTCAATGATGGAAGAGCCCAGCACATCAGGGCAAAAGATAAGGCTGAAGCATTCGCAGCAATCTTCAACCAGAAGTGCCAAGTGGATGATTCATCTCGGCCTCCTCCAGTAGTCCCCAGCATTACAGATACCAGTCTTCAGCCAATTCGATTCACTCCATGTGATATCAAGAAACAGTTGCAGACACTGGATACTGCAAAGGCTACAGGCCCTGACAACATTCCGGCAATAGTACTGAAGACACATGCTCCAGAACTTGCCGCTCCCCGAGCCAAGCTGTTCCAGTACAGTTACAACACTGGTACCTACCCGACAATGTGGAAAATTGCCCAGGTATGTCCTGTATGGGTTGCACTGTGTCTGAACTCAGTGAAATTCCAGGCAACATTCAGCTTCCAAAGATCGTCATGAATTGATTTTGATTTCCATTTGGACACTAACTGAGCATTTTTGTGTGATTTTATCTTCCAGCCATGAACATTAATCCAAAATGCTGCTCATTTGGAGACAGCCATGTTGTGCTTTGAGCTTCTGCAATCAATCTGTTCCTAATCCCGGGCCACACCCTCTGCTTTCAAGCTGTTGTACACAAGGATTTCAGATGGGAACCTGCCTTTCCCAGTTTCTGTCACACATCCACAAACAAACAGTCACTGATCTCGCTGTCAAACAGTCTCCCTGGAGGAATGCCAGGCAATCAGGCTGTGCTCAGTGACAGTGGGGAGCATCATCAGAGAAAGTCTGTGAGAGACTATCCAGGACATGGGGCGACTGAGAGAAATCTCAGTCCATCCGGACTCTCACATTGAACAGCAGCTTTATCAGAACACCCAGAGCTCGGAATCAAACTGGGATTAATCCCCATGGTCTCTGGGTGTTAGGAAGCCAGGACTAATTGACCATTGATCTGTATTGTTTGATTACTCTGTTCGGTGAGGATGTGTGTGGGATCTGTAACCTTTCTGCTTTTTCTGATTTAAAAACCTCAATAAAATTGCTGCTTGCACAGGGTTGAGGCTGTGTCTGTTCAGTTCACGGAGTCTGTTACCCATTGGACACTCAGAAACTCATTCCACACAATCACACCGTCCCCTCCTTACGCATCATCATCTTGGAGGGCTCCCTCCACCACAGTCCCCCCCACACCCCATCCCCACCCCACATCCCCATCCCCTCTCAGTCCCGGGGAGCTCCCTCCATCATCTCCACATTTCATCCCATCCTGTAGAGTCCTATCTTGTTTAGCCTTTGCTCAAAAGACACTCTCTCCATTCCAGAGATCATCATTGTGAACCGTCTCTGAACTGGCTCCAATGAAACAATATTTTTCCTTAAGTAAGGGACCAAACCTATTCACAATATTCCAGATGTGGTTTCACTAACACCTTGTACAATTGCAGTTAGATTTCCCTACTCTCATTCTCTAACCCGATGTGTTTCTGCTAAGCTCTTCCTTGTGAGTCCACTCAGTCCTCATTAGAAGCTTTAGTCCAATATAAAACTCAGCATGAGCTTTCTGGAAATCTAAGTATTCAATATGGATCTAATCTAAACTCTCAATAACATTTTCAAAGATTGTAATCACATTTGACATAACCAGCTCAGCTTTCTGTCACTGGCCATGGCCCTGACTATACTGTCACTCCATGTTCCATCACCAATAATCCTCACCAACATCTTTCATTTTCGTCATGGGTCAAATACCAGCCCCAAAGACCTGTCAGATCTATCCCAGAATCGAGTGAATAGTAAAAATATCCAAGACCATGTTCTCATAGACTCTTAAATGTCTTCAGCACAGAAGGTGGCTATTCAGCCCATTGTGTCTGTGCTGGTCAATTTATCGCCTATCTGATTATATTCATCCCATGTTCCAGCTTTTGGTCCATGGCTTGGAAGCTGTTGCAATGCAAGTGAAGATTTAAATATTGCTTCAATGTTATGAGATTTTTGACTCAGCCATCCTTTCAGGTAGTGAGTTCCAGACTCCCACCACCCTTGGAGTGTAAAACATTCTCCTCATTTCTCCTGTCAGGCTTGTAGCTCAGACCTGACATCAATTTCCCCTGGCTCGTCATCTCTTTGCTAATAGAAAAAGTGCCTTTCTATCCAGCTTACCTCTGCTGTTCATTATCTTGTAGCTGTTTGTCCTCCCTCAACCAATTCTCCAATTGTTCCTTCTAAATCTGACCCTCCAGCCCCAACATCACCCTGGTGATTCTCCCTCTGCACCCACTCTGGTCACACCCAGTGGCCTAACTAGTATTTGATATATTTCCAGCATCAAGCCTTTGCTTTTGTATTCCATGGTTTTGCAAGCAATTATTCCATACACTTTCTGAGCTATCTTATTGTGGATACCAATTAGCTCAGTTGGCCAAACAGCAAGTTCATTTATTCATCTGTTTAAATTTCATTTATTCATTAACAGGATGAGGACATTTCTAGCCAGGCAGCATTTATTGCCCATCCCTAATTGCCCAGGGTGCAGTTAAGAGTCAACCACATTGCTGTGGGTCTGGAGTCACATGTATACCAGACCAGGTAAGGATGGCAGTTTCCTTCCCTAAAGGATATTAGTGAACCAGATGGATTTTTCCTGACAATCAGCAGTGGATTCCATGGTCTTCATTAGATTCTTAATTCCAGATATTTTATTGAATTCAGATTCTACCATCTGCCATGGTGAGATTTGAACCTTGGTCCCCAGGACATTATCTGGGTCTCTGGATTAACAGTCCAGCGATAATACCACTAGGCCATTCCCCTTCTCTTTGCTTAGCTTGTGATGCAGAATGGTGCCAACAGCATGGGCTCAATTGCTGCTCCACTTAAAGTTAGCTTCTCAACCTTTCCCCTCACCTGAGGATTGGTGATCCTCCAGTTAAGCTCTCTAATGAGGGTGCAGTCCTCTGGCAGTACAGTTACCTTTTACATGTTACCTTCAGGGATCTGTGGGTAAGCAGATTAAGGTCCCTCTGATCTTTAGTATTTTCCAAGTTCTTACCATTCCCAGTGTAATCCCTTGCCTTGTCAGCCCTCCCCAGTCCATTAGCTCACACTTGAATTCCATTTGCCATTGCTCTGCCCAGCTGACCAGACTGTTGACATCCTCCTGCAGCTTGGACCTATCCTCCTCACCTTTTACCACCCTAACAATTCTTCAGTCATTTGCAGAATTATTGATCATAGCCCCAACATTTCAGCCCATATCATGAATACAGATGGGAACGCTGTGCCCTGGCCTGACTCAGTCTCAATCCACTGAAAGGTCACTTTCTGGGTGAATCTATCCTCTGGCTCGAGTCTGTTAAACTAACAGCTGTTATAGCTGCAGCTCACAGCAGTAAAACAGCCACCACCAGGGACAGGCACAGTTTTGAGGATGTATTTTAAATGAGTCCCAGGCCAATTGTGAGAGTAATTTAAAGCAATCTTTTTATACTTACATGGGATATGGGTATCGCGGTATTGGGTACCAGTCCTGATGAAGGGACCTGACTCAAAACGTAGACTCTCCTGCTCCTCCGATGCTGCCTGACCTGCTGTATTCCTCCTGCTCCACACTGTATTGACTGGGATATGGGTATCATCCCTAATATCACCTGAGGATGGGACCCAGCCCAGGTCCCTGGTGTTGTGATGGAGTAATGCAAACCACTGAGCCACCGTGCCACCCCATTTCCTCCCTTTATCTTGAAACTTTGTTGTCATAAAGATTAAACACAATTAAAATCCAGACTGGCAGACAGTGTGAGACATTTATTTCTGAACAGTGTTACAGTGAATCATAAACTGAATGATTCAGAGGTATCATTAAGAGCAGTTACAGCTAATCCTCTTCCGTGAATCATGCTACAGGTGAGAAATCAAACAGGGGGTCACCTTAATAAAACACAGAAAAACAGAACAGCGTTAGAAATTACTTAACCAGATCTGGAGGCAAATACATGTTTATTTTGACACAACACTACCACATCTCAGTCACAGTTTCAGATGGCAAAAAATGGAGAAATGGAGAAAAATGAAGAAAAACCGTCACAGGCTTCAAAAGGGGAAGGAGACGATAAACAGGCAGCGGTCATCCAGTTAGGTTAACGCCACTTATTGGGAAAATGTTCAAGTCTGTTATAAAGAGTGTAATAACAGAGCATTTAGAAATATACAATATGATCAGGCAGAGCCAGCACAGCTTCATGAAGGGGAAACAGATAAAGGGGAACCAGTCAACGTTACATATTTGGATTTCAAAAGACATTCGACCAGGATTGCCCATAAGGCTATTTCATAAGATAGTGTTGCAGTTGTATAATACAATGGAGGGAGGATTGACTAACTAACAGAAAACAAAGAGGTGGAATAAGGGAGGCATTTTTAGGATCTGACTGTGGGTCTGTACTCAATGGAGTTTAGAAGGATGATCAGGGCATCTGATTGAAAGTTACAGAATACTGAGAGGCCTGGATAGAGTGGATGTGGAGAAGATGTTTCCACTGGTAGGAGAGACCAGGACTTTAGGTCCCAGCCTCAGAGTGAAGGAATTAACCTTTAGAACTGAGATGAGGAGGAATTTGGTGGTAAACAATGGCCTAGTGGTATTATCAGTGGACTATTAATCCAGAGACACAGATAATGTTCTGGGGACCCAGGTTTGAATCCCACCATGGCGGATGGTGGAATTTGAATCCAATAAAAATCTGGAATTAAGAATCTAACGATGATCATGAATTCATTGTTGATTGTTGGAAAAACCCATCTGGTTCACTAACGTCCTTTAGGAAAGGAAACTGTCATCCTTACCTGGTCTGGCCTACATGTGACTCCAGACCCACAGCAATGTGGTTGACTCTGCCCTCTGGGCAATTAGGGATGGGCATTAAATACTGCCTAGCCAGCGATGCCCTCATCCCACGAATGAATTTTAAAAATTTCTTCAGCCAGCGGGTGTGACTCTGTGGAACGTATTGCCGCAGAAAGCTGTGGAGGCCATGTCACTGAGTGTATATAAGACGGAGATAGATAGGCTCTTGATTAGTAAGGGGATCAAGAGTTACGGAGAGAAGGCAGGAGAATGGGGTTGAGAAACATATCAGCCATGATCAAATGGCAGAGCAGACTCAATGGGCTGAGTGGCGTAATGCTGATCCTATATCTGACGGTTCTTTTGGGAACCTGTAACTAGTGGAGTGCCACAGGGATCAGTGCTGATGCCACAATAATTTACAATCTATGGCACCAATTTGGATGAGGGAGTGAATGTATTATCAGCAAGTTTATAGATGACAGGAAGGTGAGTGGTGTGGATGACATAGAGTCTGCAGAAGGATGTAGACACGTTAAGTGAGTGGGCAAAAATATGGCAGATGGAATAAAATGTGGGAAAATTGGAGGTTATG
>NC_063333.1:688577-698921 GCF_021869965.1 Rhincodon typus
TGGATGATAATGGAATAGTTTAGGTTAGATGGGCTTCAGATTGGTTTTCACAGGACGGCGCAACATCGAGGGCCGAAGGGCCTGTACTGCGCTGTTATGTTCTATGGTGGGATTCAAACCCAGGTCCCCAGAACATTACCTGAGTCTCTGGATTAACAGTCCAGTGATGATACTGCTAGGCCATTGCCTCCCCTTGCTAGATAAACGGTGACCTGAGGAAGACCTTGTAAAATGTTCTCCATTAGCGGCTGAAAAATGGCACAGGCTGATGATAGCCCGAAGGCATCTCGTATATTGGTACAAACCCATATGGAAATCAATTGTAGCATACTTCTAGGACTCCTCATCTCGTCACAATTGCAGGTATACATGGCTCATGTCCAGCTTCATGAAAGACAGTCCCCCTGCCAGCTTTGCTGTTGGTCCTCCAAACCAGGGACTGGGTATTTATCCAGCTGCGAAAAATGGCTCACCGCTTGTTTAAAATCCCCACAAATGCAAACCAACCCATCGTGCTTCACGATCAGTGCTGCCCATTCCGCTAACTGGACTGATTTGATGATCCCTTCACTTTCCAACCTCTTGATTTCTGCCTCTATTTTGCCCGTAAGGCAGATGGCACTTGGCGGGTCTTGCAGATTCATGGAATTGCTTCCTGGTCAGCATGCAAGGTGGCCATGGCTCCTTTAACAGCCCCTAGATCTTGCTGAAAATCTTCCGGGTCTTTAATTTGGACTTCACTCAGGCAGCCATTTTCTAAACGAAAAATGTTGAGCCAATCAATGTGAATCTTTCCCAACAATTTTGCTGCATCAAGCTTGGGCCTGAGTCTTTTACTACAATCAGTGGGAACTGAACCAGCTGCTTCTCATATGAGACTGGAACCGTAGTTGTCCCCTTAATCTGTAAAGGTTCCCCGGGGTAGGTTCCCAGCCTAGCCAAGTTCTTAGGCAAACTTAAGGGCTGGAATCCAGTGTGAATGTTGGTAAAGACTGGTTCTGCAAGCACTGATACAGCCATGCCAGGATCAACCTCCATTAGAACATGGTGACCATTTAACTAGACATTTATTTTGATTGGTTCTGATTTGGAAGCTGTTAAGCAATCTATCTATTCCAAACCAGATGTGGGTGGACTTTTCAGGGTGTGTAATCTCCTGGACACTGACCTGTGAATTCTCTTACTCAATTCAGGCCTAGTGGGACTCCTTTGCTGCCCAGAGTCTGTTCCAGCAGCAACTACAATGGCTTACTGGCCAGGATCCTGAAGGAAATGTTAACCATATGGGCTGAGGCTTGGCTTTCTTTCAGGGTTTTGCTGTGGGCTGACCTAGAGTCCCTCTGTTCACAATATGTCCTGAGTGAGGCTATGCAACTGCCTTCACTCAAGTGGGGTTCCCCCAAGATCAATCGGATTACCCTGTAGCTCTGATGAAGAGTCATCTAGACTTGAAACATTGGCTTCCTTTCTCTCCATGGATGTGGTCTGACTTGCCATGATCTCCAGCATTTGTTGTTTTCAACTGATATGCTCCACTTGCTGCATTTTCCAATGACAAAGCCAGTTGTAGTGCCTGTTTGAAGTCCAGTTGGGCTTCAGCTGGTAGGTGCTTCTGCATGGTTACAGCAATGGTCCCGCATACCAAGTGGTCTCTCAGCATCTCATTCAAGGTTAAACCAAAGTCACATGCCTCTGCCAGTCATTTTAACCTCGCCAAAAATCCTGACACAGATTCCCCTGGTTCTCGAACCGCTGAGTAAAACCGATAGTGTTTCAGAATTAGAGGTAGCTTGGGGTCATAATATTCCTTAACTAAATCTGTCAACTCTTGAAAGGTTTAGTATCTGGTGCCTCAGGAAATGTTAGGCTCCTAATAACCGAAAATGCTGCGGGTCCACAAGCTGTCAGGAGAATTACTTGTTGCTTTTCATCTACCCCAATGCCGTTTGTCTGTAAAACAATGCATTCTTTTTACATACTGGACCCAGTCTTGGTTGGCAGGAACAAATGAGTCAAGCTTTCCAAATAATGGCATGATGCCAGAAATGCTTACCCAACTCAAAGATAACTGTTGCGAGCGAATTCCTTCAGGAGCCTATTTCTTTCTCTCGATGTCACTGAAATAACTCCACAGAGGCCAATATCCGGTCACCATGCCACCCTTTATGTACATGTGCATTGTACTTGACACTAGATTGGCTTCCTCAGAGCCAAATCCCAGAGTGAACAGACCCTCTGACATTCCTGGTTTTTTTCACTTTTTTAAATTGACATTGTATAATTGACATAACTGCATAGAGGCCTACATCCTGCCATCTAGTCACCCTTTATTTACATGTGCACAGTGCATGGACTCTGACCAGCTAGCTCAGAGCCAGTCCCTAGATTGAGTGGCATCTCTGAAATGCCTGTTTTTATTCCCCTAAATTGAGGAGGCTCTCTGAATCTCCTGTTTATTTATTTTTTCTTTTTTTTAAAACTTCTCCCACTGCAGCCAAAGGGGACCCAGCGATGATGCTTATATTTTCACCCGTGGCTGCGTGTGAATGTGTAGTGACACAGTAAAGAGACACCATTGTGTACACTCCTATTTCTATCTGTCAGACAGGGCTCTCTGATTAGACCCGGTTAACAGCCCCAATCAGGGAGCTCCTATTGTATGAGGTCCACCTGGCTGACCTTGTTACAATCGATACAAAGACACTATGTTCAGACATGAAGTGTTCTATTATTGTGCAATGAAAAAGTGGTAATGAATAATCTGATAGGGAGGGAGCTTTGATGAGAATAGTGATCATATTTGTGTCTTAAGTTGGAAGTGATTTTGTTCAGTTAGTAAAGTGATGGAAGGTGTCAGTAACAGCGCTATCAAGCAGCACCTGCTCAGCAATAACCTGCTCAGTGACGCCCAGTTTGGGTTCCGCCAGGGCCACTCAGCTCCTGACCTCATTACAGCCTTGGTTCAAACATGGACAAAACAGCTGAATTCCAGAGGTGAGGTGGGAGTGACAGCCCTTGATATCAAGGCTGTATTCGACCGAGTGTGGCATCAAGGAGCCCGAGCAAAACTGGAATCAATGAGCATCAGGGGGAAAATTCTCTGCTACATGGAGTCATTCCTGGCCCAAGGAAAGATGGTTGTGATTGTTGGAGGCCAGTCACTTAAGATCCACGGCATCAAACCATGTGTTCTTCAACATAATGTCTTAGACGCAAACATCTTCAGCTGCATCATCAATGATATTCCATCCATTCTAAGTTCAGACTGGAGGAGGCCCAGGATGGACATGTCACCGAGGGAGTAGGAGGGGAAGTTAAAATGTTGGCAACCGGAAGGCGTTGTTGATTATGGTGTACTGAGCATAGGTGCTCCGCAGATTGGTCCCCGAGTCTGCGCTTGGTCTCACTGATGTAGAGGAGGCCACATCGGGAGCAATGGATAGAGTAGACCAGGTTGGAGGATGTACAGGTGAACCCCTGTCGGATTTGGAAAGTTTGTCTTGGGCCTTGGATGGGGGTGAGGGGGGAGGTGTAGGGGCAGGTGTAGCACTTCCTGCAGTTGCAGGGAAAGGTGGTGGGGTTAGTGGGGAGTGTGGAGTGGTAAAGGAAGTCACAGAGTGAGTGGTCCCTATGAAAGGCATATAGGGGTGGGGAGGGAAATCCTGGGCCTCCTCCAGTGTCACAATCACACCACCCGCAAACTGGAGGAACAACACCTCATATTCTGCCTCAGAAGCCTACAGCCCAATGGCCTGAACATAGAATTCAGCAGTTTCAAAATCTCGCCACCCCCCGCCTCATCCCATGTCCAAACCTCCCTCTTATCCCCACCTCCTTGACCTGACACAACCTGTATATCATCTTTCCCACCTATCTGCCCACTCTTCCCACTGACTAATGCCTACTACCCCCACCTGCATCTACCTATCACCATCCCACCTACCTTCCCCCAGCCCCACCCCTCCTTCCTGCATTTATTTCCCAGCTTCCCTCCCCCTCCCAAGTCCTGATGAAGGGTCCTGACCCAAAACGAATCAACTTTCCTGCTCATCCAATGCTGCCTGACTTGCTGTGTTCCTCCAGCTTCACACTGAATTGACTAATGTTCTGGGGACCTGGGTTCAAATCTGGAATTTGAATTCATATAAAAAGAAATCTGGAATTAAGAGATTGATGATGACCGTGAATCCAGTGCCAATTGTTGTAAAACCCCATCTGGTTCACTAATGTCCTTAAGGGAAGGAAACTGCCATCCTTACCTGGTCTGGCCTACATGTGACTCCAGACCCACAGCAATGTGGTTGACTCTCAACTGCCCTCTGGGCAATTAGGGATGGGCACTAAATGCTGCCTGGCCAGCGACGCCCTCATCCCGTGAATGAATTTAAAAAGTCTTCAAAATGTACTGCAGAAATTCACCAAGGGCCTCCTCAGACTAGCCCTTCCACAATCACAGTATCTACCATCTGGAAGGACAAAGGCGATAGATACATTGGAACTCCATTGCCTGTAAGTTCTCCTCCAAGAGAAGAGAGGTTTGTCTTATGAAGAGAGGGTCTAAAATCACATGACACCAGGTTATAATCCAACAGAAAACACAAGCTTTCAGAGCCTCGCTCCTTCTTCAGGTGTTATGAAGAGAGATTGAGCAGTTTAGGCCTATTCTGTCCGAAGTTTACAAGAATGAGAAGAAATCTAATTTGAGGTCGATAAGATGCTAAAGGGGATTGACAAAGTAGATGTAGAGAGGATATTTCCTCATGTTGGGCAATCTGGAATGAGAAGTCATAGTTTTAGGATAAGGGCTGGCAGATTTGAAACAAAGATGTGGAAGAATTACTTGTCTCAAAGGGTCATGAATCTGTGGAATTCATGAAGAATTCACAAAAGGGTGGAGAGCGTCAAGTTCCTCAGTGTCGATAACTGACAACCTGTCCTGGACTTCCCAAGTAAATATGACAGTGAAGAAGGCACAACAACGCCTCTTCTTCCTCAGGCAGCTCAGGAAATTTGACATGTCCGCAAGATCCCTCGCCAACTTCTACAGATGCACCATTGAAAGCATGCTGTCCGGGTGCATAACGGCCTGGTACGGCAACTGCTCTGCTCAGGACCGTAAGAAATTACAGAAGGTGGTGTACACAGCCCAGACCATCACAGGAGGCAACCTTCCATCCATGGACTCTATTTACACGGCTCGCTGCTGGGGAAAGGTGGCCAACATCACCAAAGACCCATCGCACCCCAGTAATGAGCTCCTACAATTTCTTCCATACAGAAGCTTGAACACACACACCAGCAAGTTCAAGGATAGCTCTTCCCTGCCATTATTAGACTGATGAATGAACTCTCTAACTTCAAATAATGTTGATCTTTTTAATGCTGATCTTGTTAATGTTGATCTTGCCTAGCCGTGTAACCTGCATGCCTTACTCTAAGTTTTTTTCAATCTATGATCTTAATGTCCTTGCTTACTATGATCTGCCTGTACTGCTCGTAGACAAAGCTTTTCTCTGCACTTAGGTACACGTGACAATAAATCAAACCAAATCAAATTCAGAGTGCGGTGGATGCTGGGACATTGAATAAATTTAAGGAGGAGGCAGACAGATTTTTAGTGACAAATGGATTGAAAGCTTATGGAAACTGGGCAGGAAAGTGGAGTTGAATTGGTGGCATGGTGGCATGGTGGCTCAGTGGTTAGCACTGCTGCCTTACAGCACCAGGGACCTGGGTTCAATCCCAGCATCAAGTGATGCTCTCTGTGGAGTTTGCATGTTCTTCTTGTGTATGTGTGGATTTGCTCTGGTTTCATTCCACAGTCCAAAGATATGTAGATTAGCCATGTTACATTGTCCATAGTATGTGGGTTAGCCATGGGATGGGTAACAAAAACTGGATGAGCCATTGAAGGCCACATCCTGTAAATGAATACTAAAGAAGCAATGTAAAGGGAAACAGCATTTTTACTGCGTATGGAGGAGAGTGCCAATTCTTTAGCAACCCAAGTAGAATGCAGAAATGGAGACAATGAATGGTTGCTAAAGGAATTGGGATGGAACTTTGAAGGAAGTAAATATGCAGTGCTACAGGCTTAGAGTGGGACCATTTGGAACTCAGTGATTTGTTCTCCAAGGAGACAAATGGCTAGCTCTGCAGTGGCACTGTGTAAAAGACACCTCCTCATGCAGCAGTATTCCTGTGAAACATTCACTTTGAACAGTATGCTCATCGCACTCCCCTAATTGTGGGCCTCTCTTCAAAGTCACCATTGTGTTTCAGGTGGCCACTCATTATTGACCGATCCGGCCAAGCCAGTACCTTCCTAAGATACCGTGACACCAACTTTTACGATGCTCTCAACCCTGGGCACATGCAGCCTGAAGTTCTCCGACTCGGGCTCCTTGGAGCTATAAGGTAAACAATTACACACATTGCTGGAAAAGCTCAGCATGTCTGGCAATATCTGTGGAGAGAAATCAGAGTTAATGTTTCAGGTCTGGTGACCGTCCTCAGAACTGTTGGTAGCTAGGGAAATGTCGGTTTATATGCAGAAGATAGGGTGCGGGGAGGGTGTAAACAATAGGTGGGGATAGAGCCCAAAGAGAGAGAAGAAATGTTGGACAGACAAAGAATTGGTAACAATCCGGCTGGGAGGGTGAGTAGTTTTTAATGGGGACTGTTAGTTACTAACAACAGGGGGTGTGTAATGGCAGGCTATGTGATAACAAGGCCTGGAGTGTGGGGTGGGGGAGCTGGGACATAGGAGAGTTTAGGCCCTAAAATTATTGAACTCAATATTGTGTCCAGAGGGCTACAGGGTCCTCAAGCGGAAAATGAGGTGTTGTTCTTCCAGCTTGTGCTGAATTTTGCTGGAACACTGCAGCAAGCCAGAGACAGAGGTATTGGTCAGGGAACAGGGTGGTGTATTAAAGTGGCAGGCAACAAGAAGCTCAGGATCTTTTTTGTGAGCAGGTCGCCAAGTCTACGCTTCGTTTCCCCAATGTAGAGGAGACCACATTGTGAGCAGAGAATGCAGTAGACTAGATTGTATGAACTGCAGGTAAAGTGCAGGTGAGCCTGGAAGGTATGTTTGGGCCCTTGGATACTGAGGAGGGAGGAGGTAAATGGGCAGGTGTTGCACCTTCGCTGGTTACAGGGGAATGTGCTGTGGGGGTGTGGGGGTGTTTAGGTGTGAAGGAAGTGTGGTCCAAGGTGTCCCAGAGGGAACGGTCCCTGCGGAAGACAGATAAGGGAGGGGAGGGGAATATGTGTCTGGTGGTGGCATCTCGCTGGAGGTGGCGGAAGTAGCGTCTGATGATCTTCTGGATGTGAATGCTGATGGGTTGGTGGGTAAGGACAAGGGGAACCCTATCACTGCTGTGGAAGGGAAGAGATGGGGTGAGGGTTGAAGTGCGGGAGATGGGTCAGACCTGGTTGAGGGACCTGTTGACAACGGTGCTGGGGAGTCCTCGGTTGAAGAAGAAGGTGGACATTTTGGAGGCTTCTTTGTCAAAGTTGGCCTCATTGGAACATATGTGACGGAGATGGAGGAACTGAGAGAATGGGATGGAGTCTTTACAGAAATCAGGGTGTGAGAATGTATAGTCCAGGTAGCTGTGGGAGTCAGTGGGTTTGTAATGGATATTAGTGGCCAGTCTATCTCCAGAAATGGAAACAGAAATGTTGAGGAAGGGAAGGGAGGAATCAGAGATAGACCAGGTGAAAGTGAGGGCAGGGTGGAAATTGGAAGCAAAATCAATGAACTTTTCCAATTCCAGACGAGAGAGGGAAGCAGCACCGATGATATCATCGATGTATCGGAGAAAGAGTTGTGGGTGGGACCGGAATAGGACTGGAACAAGGAATGTTCCACGTACCCCACAAAGAGACAGGCAGAACTAGGGCCCATGCGGGTACCCATGGCGACCCCTCTTACCTGAAGAAAATGAGAGGAATTAAAAGAGAAGTTGTTGAGGGTGAGGACAAGCTTGGCCAAGCGGAGGAGGGTGGTGGGTGGGGACGGTTCAAGCCTTTGCTCCAGGAAGAAGCGGAGAGCCCTAAGACCCTCCTGGTGGGGAATGGACGGTTAAAGAGATTACATGTCCATGGTAAAGTGGAGGCGGCTGGAGCCTGCAAACTGGAAATTCTGAAACTGGTATAAAGTGTCAGAGGAATCACAGATGTACGTGGGCAGGGACTGGACCAAGTGGAGAGAAGACAGAGTCAAGGTAGGAAGAGATGAGTTCTGTTCTGTCTGCCTGGACGGTCCTGTTTGTGGATTTTTGGAGGGACCGCTTTGCAGGACACCTACGCTCGGTTTGCAATAAACAACTGCACCTCCCAGTCGCGAACCATTTCAACTCCCCCTCCCATTCCTCAGACGACATATCCATCCTGGGCATCCTGCAGTGCCACAACGATGCCACCCGAAGGTTGCAGGAACAGCAACTCATATTCCGCTTGGGAACCCTGCAGCCCAATGGTATCAATGTGGATTTCACAAGCTTCAAAATCTCCCCTCCCCCTACCGCATCCCAAAACCAGTCCAGCTCGTCCCCGCCTCCCTAACCTGTTCTTTCTCCCACCAATCCCCTCCTCCCACCTCAAGCCGCACCCCCATCTCCTACCTACTAACCTCATCCCACCCCCTTGACCTGTCCGTCCTCCCTGGACTGACCTATTCCCTTCCTAACTCCCTACCTACACTCACCTTTACTGGCTCCATCCCCGCCTCTTCGACCTGTCTGTTTCCTCTCCACCTATCCTCTCCTCTATGCATCTTCTATCCGCCTCCCCCTCTCTCCCTATTTATTTCAGAACCCCCTTCCCCTCCCCCTTTTCTGATGAAGGGTCTAGGCCCAAAACGTCAGCCTTTCTGCTCCTATGATGCTGCTTGGCCTGCTGTGTTCATCCAGTCCTGCACCTTGTTGTCTCAGATTCTCCAGCATCTGCAGTTCCTACTATCTCTAACGATTGACAAATGCAATTCAATACAGATAAGTGTGAGGTGCTGCACTTTGGAAAGGCAAACCAAGGTAGGACTTACACAGTAAATGGTAAGGTCCTGAGGTGTGTTGAGGAACAGAGGAACCTAGGAGGACAAGTACATAGTTCGTTGAAAGCAACATCACAGGTGGACAGGGTGGTGAAGAAGGCATTTAGCATGCTGGCTGCATCGGTTGAGGCATTGAGTATAGGAGTTGGGACACTATGTTACAGTTGTATAAGTCGTTGGTGAGGCTGCACTTAGAGTATTATGTACACTTTTGGTCACCCTGTTATAGGAAAGACATAGTTAAACTGAAAAGTTTGCAAAGAAGATTTATGAGGATGTTGCCAGGACTAGTAGGGCCTGAGTTATAAGGAAAGGTTGGACAGGATAGGGCTTTATTCCTCAGAATATAGGAGAATGAGAGGTGACTTTATTGAGGTGTATAAAATCATGAGGGGCAGAGATAGAATGAATGCATATCGTCTTTTTCCCAGGGACGGGGAATTGAAAACTCGAGGGCATAGGTTTAAGGTGAGAGGGGATAGATTTAAGAAGGACCTGAGGGGCAACTTCTTCACACAGAGAGTGGTGAGTATTTGGAATGCGCTGCCAGAGAAAGTGGTTGAGGCAGGTACAACAGCAACATTTAAAAAACATTTGGATATCTACATGGATGGGAAGGGTTTAGAGGGATATGGACCAAATACGGACAATTGGAACTAGCTGAGTGGGCACTATGGTCAGCATGGACCAGTTTGGGCTGAAGGGCCTGTTTCCATGCTGTATTACTCTATGAGTCTATGACGAGGGGGAGAATAACAATTAATGTAAGGCAAAGCAGCAGGTTAGCAGGTGACGAGGAAGCTTCAACTCCATTGAAAATTAGGAAAAAAGTTAAAGGGAAGGAGAACTCAAGAGCTGTTAGTAATGGAGGTAATAGGACCCAAAAAGAAGGTACAAAAACTGGCATAAGGGCACTTTATCTGAATGCTCGGAGCATTCGAAACAAGGTGGATGTGTTGACGGTGCAAATCATGGCAAATGGGTATGATTTAGTGGCCATTACAGAGACATGGTTACAGCATGGTCATGACTGGGAGTTAAATATCCAGGCGTATCAAACTGTTTGGAAGGACAGACAGGAGGGTAAGGGAGGTGGTGTTGCTCTGATTTTTAAGGGTGATATCAGGGCGGTAGTGAGAGATGATATAGGTTCTACTGAACAAAAGGTTGAATCCATTTGGGTGGAAATTAGGAATAGCAGGGAGAAGAAGTCACTGATAGGTGTGGTCTATAGGCCACCAAATAATGACATCGTGGTGGGGCGGGCAATAAACATAGAAATAGCT
>NC_063333.1:699421-704318 GCF_021869965.1 Rhincodon typus
CATTACTTGCATGGTGGACAATGGGGAACCTGTGGATGTGGTGTATCTGGATTTCCAGAAGGCATTTGACAAGGTGCCACACCAAAGGCTGCTACATAAGATAAAGTTGCACGGTATTACAGGTAATGTATTGGCATGGATAGAGGATTGGTTGACCAGTAGAAAGCAAAGAGTAGGGGTAAATGGGTGTTTTTCTGGTTGGCGGTCAGTGGCTAGTGGTGTGCCTCAGTGATCAGTGTTAGGACCACAATTGTTTACAATTTACATAGATGATTTGGAGTTGGGGACTAAGTGTGGTATGTCAAAATTTGCAGATGACACTAAGGTGAGTGGTAGAGCAAAGTGCGCAGAAGACACTGAAAGTCTGCAGAGGGATATAGATAGTCTAAGTGGGTGGGCAAAGGTCTGGCAGATGGAGTACAATGTTGATAAGTGTGAGGTCATCCATTTTGGTAGGAATAACAGCAAAATGGACTATGTTTTAAATGGTAAAAAATTGCAGCATGCTGCTGTGCAGATAGACTTGGGTGTCCTTGTGCATGAACCGCTAAAAGTAGGATTGCAGGTGCAGCAGGTAATTAAAAAGGCAAATGGAATTTTGTCTGCCATTGCTCGAGGGATGGAGTTTAAAAACAGGGAGACTATGCTGCAGCTGTATAGGGTCCTGGTGAGCAGTGGCAGATAGAAATTGAAAGGAAAGAGATGGAGGGCAGAGATACAGAGGGCTGACAGATGTAGGGCTGAGAGATGGAGGGCAGACAGACAGAGAGCTGAGAGATGGAGAGCTGAGAGATGGAGAGCTGAGAGATGGAGAGCTGAGAGACGGAGGGCAGAGAGACGGGGGACAGAGAGACGGGGGACAGAGAGACGGAGGGCTGAGAGACGGAGGGCTGAGAGACGGAGGGCTGAGAGACGGAGGGCTGAGAGACGGAGGGCAGAGAAACGGGGGACAGAGAAACGGGGGACAGAGAAACGGGGGACAGAGAGATGGGGGACAGAGAGATGGAGAGCTGAGAGATAGAGGGCTGAGAGACAAGGGCTGGGAGACAGAGGGCTGAGAGACAGAGTGCTGAGAGATGGAGAGCAAATTGATTAAGGGCAATGGGATGAAGAACAATGAGATAGAAGGGTAGCAAAGGAACACTGATGAATGGTGTACTTGCCTCAAGGTACGGGAAGATGCTTGTGATCGACATGATGGAGGTGAATATGTTTCAAGCAGTGAGCAGGATATTTGACCAGATCGAGGTAGGCCTGATGGAGAAGCTGCTGAATAAGGAATTACTCCAAAAGGACAGGTAAAGACAATCATCATCCTGTGAGATTCCAGTCCTGCTGAGCTATTCTTAACCTCTGTCTCTCGCTGTCTGTCTTTTAAACTGTTCTGGAGTAGTGGGTTTGAAACCCACCACAGCAGAATGTGAAATTAGAACTACATAAAAATCTGGAATAAAAAGCAAGGTGGATGCCGACCCCATGTAACCACTGTCAATTTTTGTAAAAACCCATCTGGTTCATCCCAGTGTTTGATGAATGGAGCCTATACACATCACTTTCAGTGCGAGTCTACAATGACTCGATGAAAGGACCTGCATAGTCAACGTGCAACTGAGTCCAACATTTACCTGGCCATTCTCACTAATGTGGCAGAGCTGAAGGTGGTAATTTTTGTCCTTGTTGGCACTTTGGGCACTGCCCCACCAATGTGGCTATGTCTGCCTCCAATCTCGGCCACAGCTAAAACTTCTCAACAACATCTTCATTTTGGAGACCACTGGATGGCTCTGGTGGAGTTCAACCAGTATTTGGCAGTGACCTTTGCTTGGGACAATCACTCTCACTCCCCATAACAATATGCCATCTTCGACTGTGAGCTGGTCTCTCTAAGTCCAGAAAGATTTTAATTTCTAGCTGTGATGGCCCTATGGTTCCCCCATTAATACCGATTATTTCAGTTTGGAATGGACTGGATCTTTCTGTGTCCAAAGTCTGACATTGTTAGCTGTGACTGGGAGTGCATCCATAAAATTTAATATCATTCCATTGGGGGTACCACCAGTGCTGTATCTGCTAATGGGAAACAGCTCAATCTATCAGCACTCACTATTCGGCCTCCCAGATGGTGTTCTAACTTGTAATTATAAGCACTTAGTATTAGAGCCCACCGCTGAAATCGCTCTGAAGCTTTCTGAAGAAGGGTCTAGGCCCAAAACGTCAGCCTTCCTGCTCCTCTGATGCTGCTTGGCCTGCTGTGTTCATCCAGCTCTACACCCTGTTATCTCTATGGGCGACACTGCCTTGTCCTCTTTAAGGAGACCAAATAGGGATTTGTGGTCTGTGATTATCACAAATTTTCACCCGCAAAGGTATTGGTGGAACTTCCTGACTCCAAATATGACAGCCAATCCTTCTTTCTCAATGTGGGCGTATTTACGCTCTGCATTAGCCAAAGTCCTGGATGCATACACTGTCGGGCCTTCCTCTCCATTTGGCTACCTATGAGCTAATACTACCCTCATGCCATTCGGGGAAGCATCGCATGTCAATACCAGATCTTTCTTGGGATTATAGTGTGCCGATACCTCAGGTGACAATAGCGGTTTCTTTATTGAAAGGTAGGGCTTGTCTCTGCAACTATTTCTAACACTGACCCTTTTTTAGGAGTTTGATGGAAAGGTGTCAGGATGGATGCCAAGTTATGCATAAACTTTCCATAATAATTTACCAGCTTAAGAAATGACGTGAGCTCCGGTACAGACATGGGAGCCGGGGCACTTTTGATCGTCCTCACTTTATCTTCCAATGAGTGTAACCTGGTCTTGTCAGCTCTGTAGGCTAAGTAGGTCATTTTGGAGGCCTGGAACACACATCTTTCCCTTCTAAAGCATATGCCTGCCTTGGAAAAATGCTTTAGGACTATATCCAAGTTATCTAAGTGTTCCTTATTAGATTTCCCTGTTATTGGGACATCATCTAGATAAATGGCAACCTGGGGTAGACCTTGCAAAATGTTCTCTGTCATCTGCTGAAAAAATGCCATAAATTGCAGTCTCATATATTGGTACAAACCCTTATGGGTATTCATTGTAGCATGCTCCTGGGAATCCTGGTCTGAACACAACTACAAGTGAGCATGGCTCATGTCCAGCTTCAAGAAAGGCAGACCTCTTGCTAGCTTCGTGTATAAATCATCTATGCAAGGGATTGGGTATTTATCCAGCTGCGAAAATCCCCACAAGTGAACTGACCCTATGGGCTTCACAATCGGTAGGACCAGTACTGCCCTTTCCACAAACTGGACTGGTTTGATGATTCCTTCACTTTCCAGCCTCCTGATTTCTGCCTCTACTTTTGCTTGTAGTTTCCGATGATAAAGCCAGTTGTGGTACCTGTTTGAAGTCCAGTTGGTCTTCACCCAGTAGGTGATTTCGCATAGTTACATCATTAACCCCAGGTACCAGAAGGTCTCTCAGCAATCTGGCTGACCTTGTTACAATCATTACATCCTTCCCCCTCTGAGTCTAAGGACACAGGCTGGTTCTTTGAGATAGTAAGAAATGCCGATGCTGGAGTCAGAGATAACACAGTGTGGAGCAGGAGGAACACAGCAGGCCAGGCAGCATCAGAGGAGCAGGAAAGCTGACGTTTCGGGTCGGGACCCTTCTTCAGAAAACTCTTCTTCCCTTCTTCACTTCATTTTTCTGAAGAAGGGTCGCGACCTGAAACATCAGCTTTCATGCTCCTCTGATGCTGCCTGGCCTGCTGTGTTCCTCCAGCTCCGCACTGTGTTATCTCAGGCTGGTTCTTTGTCTCAGAGAGCCCCCTATGGTGTTTTAGCACCGGGTCAGTTTCCTACACCCCCTTATTGCTTCTTTAGTTATTCTCTGCTGGTTTTTAAAGCCTTCCCAATCCTCTAGCTTTCCACCAATCTTCACCACATTGTATGCTTTTTCTTTTGCATTTTCACTCTCTCTGACTTCCCTTGCCAGCCACTGTTACCTCATCCTCCCCTTAGTGTGTTCCTTCTTCCTTGGGATAAATTTCTGCTGTGCCTCCTAAATTACTTCCAGAAACTCCTGCTATTGCTGTTCCACTGTCTTCCCTGCTCAGCTCTCCTTCCAATGAACTCTGGCCAGCTCCTCCCTCATGTCCTTGTAGTTACCTTCACTCAAACGTGATACCGTTACATCTGATCCCAGCTTCTCCCTCTCAAATTGCAGGGTGAATTCCATCATATTATGGTCACTGCCCCCTAGGGGTTCCTTCACCTTCAGCTCCCTAATCAAGACTGCCTCATTACACATCACTAAGCCCAGAATTCGATGTTCACCAGTGGGCTCTACCACAGGCTGCTTCAAAAAATACATTTTGTCAACAATCCACAAATTCCTTTTCTTGAGATCCACCACCAACCTGATTTTCCCAATCCACCTGCATACTGCAGCCCCCTGTAATTATTGTAATAGTGCTTTTCCTACATGCCTTTTCTATCTCCTGATTTATTTTCTGTCCCTACTGCTAGGAGACCAGTACACAACTCCCATCAAGGTCTTTTTTCCTTTGCAGTTCCTCAGCTCTATCCACACAGATTCTACATCTTTCAACACTATATCACTTCTTGCTATTGATTTTTAATTTCATTTCTTACTAACAAGGCACACACTCCCTCTGCCCATCTGCCTGTTCTTTTGATAGGACACATAGCCTTGGATATTTAGTTTCCAGCCCTGATCCCCTTGCAGCCATGTCTCTATACCCACTACATTGTACCTGCCAATTTCAATCTGTGTTACAAGCTCAAAAACAAAATTGCTGGAAAAGCTCAGCAGGTCTGGCAGCATCTGTGAAGGAAAAAACAGAGTTAACGTTTCAGGTCCGGTGACCCTTCCTCAGAATC
>NC_063333.1:704418-716357 GCF_021869965.1 Rhincodon typus
AAGGATTCTGAGGAAGGGTCACCGGACCCGAAACGTTAACTCTGTTTTTTCCTTCACAGATGCTGCCAGACCTGTTGAGCTTTTCCAGCAACTTTGTTTTTGTTCCTGATTTACAGCATCCGCAGTTCTTTCGGTTTTTATTGTGTTACAAACTCATTTACCTTGTTTTGCATACTGCATGCATTTAAGGACAACACCCTCAGTCCTGTGTTGACAGCCCCCTTCTCATAGTTGTCTCCTTATCTGCTGTGCCTGAAGTTAGATCCCTGACTCTTTCCATCCTCTTTGTCCTGTTCCTTGTTCTGGAGACTTTAACCTCTGCTGAGCCCTGTTTTGTTAGCTCCCTAAAATTTCTCTGCTCCCCACATCCCATTTGTCCTCGATCTCATGTGGACTACACTACTTGCCCCTTTTGGGTGCTCTGCAATTGCTCAGTTGCATCTTTGAACAGGCACCAAGGAGGCAGTCCACCATCTGGATGTGAATCTCTGGCCAGTCAGCTGCATTGACACTGCACTCGGCAATTTTTCACCTAAACATGTCTATCTGGTTAGTCTCGGTCTCTTTTAAGATTCATCTTCAAACTCACCTGTACAAAGAAAGTTTTATTCACTGTTTCTAATCATACGTTCGCAGAATGCAGGGAATGCCCATTTCGATCATCATGTCTAAGCCTACACTTCGAAAGAGCCATCCATTTCTTCTGACTCTCTCTTCCTCTTCCCCTCTTTCCCTGCAAATTTCCCTTTCATGATTTTATCCATTTTCTACCTTTGAGTGTGTTACCACACCAGATTGAAACACCTCAGATGAACCTTTCTTTAACCTTCTCTGCTCTGAGAATGATCCGACCTTCTCCAGTCTCCCCACATAACTCAAGTCTCTTATCCCCTGTGACCATTCCTGTAAACCACCTTTTCAACTCTCTCAATCGCCTTCACATCCTCCCTAAATCATTGTGTGCAAAATTCAACACATTTGTGGCCAAACTAGGTTTTGTTTAGCTGTAAATTTAGTTTAAACTCTTTGTCTGTTTATTATAGATCTTGATTTATAAAGCAAAGATCCTATTTATACTTTTTTAACTGTCTTCTTAACTTTTGACCTGCCTCAACCAATGGTCTTTACTACATACTCCCATATATTTCCCCTTTAAAATGGCATCATTCTTCTCTCTTTTTGACTATTTGAATCTTTGATTATCCATCTGAGAAGTATCCTACAACACATTAGCAATGTGAAGGGATTTATAAAAATATAAATGTTGTTCATGCCTTTTCTCTTGATAGGTTTCTTTCATTGATTAGACCTGGAGATGGGCCGGAATATTCTCGCAATGAATTCTCTCCAGCAAGGACAGAAAAATTCCAAATGGTCTTTATCACCAAATTGCAGAATCTCCCTGAAGAACTGCTCACCATCTTCTATCCAATTCAAATCGTCATTAAATAACCAAAACATCAACAATTCAACACAATCTCAGATTTCCATTCAGGCTGATCCTGATCAAGATCCTTCTCTGTTGAATGTCCGGGCAATCCTCTTTGTTAAAGTGTTTCTCCGAGAATGAAGTCAAAAGATAAAGGCATTTCTCCAACAATCTGTAGGAAGGGAACTAGACAAGTCTTTAGATTTTGAATTTTTCTATCTTTTTAGGTAATGAATCTCGGATTTTCTTGGAATAAATTGTGATATCAGTTCCAGTTGTGATTTATGGTGAAATAAACACTGGATAAAATTCTCTCTATAAATGTCTGTACATCCCGACAAAGCTTCATTCCTCAATCTAACTATGGACCAAGACTTCAGTCATAGAATAGAATCCCTACAGTGTGGAAACAGGCCCTTCAGCCCAACACATCCACACTGACCCTCAGAGCATACCACCCAGACCCAACTCCCCGTAACCCACCTAATCTACACATCCCTGAACACTACAGGGCAATTTAGCATGGCCAATCCACCTAGCCTGCACAGCTTTGGACTGTGGGAGGAGACCAGAGCACCTGAAGGAAGCCCACATAGACAAGGGAAGAACGTGCAAATTCCACACAGACAGTCACCTGAGGGTGGAATCGAACCCAGGTCCCTGGCACTATGAGGCAGTAGTGCTAACCACTGAGCCACCCTGCTGCCCTAATCTCTCTCTGATCTCTCCCTGATCTCTCCCTGTAAGTCTTGGGATCACAATTTGTTGGCTGACACCACTGTGAAACACCTGGGAGTAGCTTATTGCGTTAAAGGGCTTTAAAAACACACATTATTGTTGTCATTATATACCTGTCCCCATCCCCTTCCAGGATGCTGGAGAAGCTCAGCAGCTCTGGCAGCATCTATGGAGAGAGAAACAGAGTTAACGTTTCAAGTTCAGAGACCCTTCTTCAGAATTGTTAGTAGTTTGGAAAACTTGGTATTTATGCTGTGGGGGCAGACGGTAGAGAAATAGTTGTTTTCTCTCCACAGATGCTGCCAGACCTACTGAGTTTCTCCAGCATTCTCTGTTTTGTGCCCCAAGGTAAGAATCTGTTTTGGGAATCTGAGATCTTTGAATAGTTTTGGAATTTTCTCCAAAATACAGAATGTGTTTGTTTGAAAAACATTTCTGTTTGATGAATCTTGCTCCTTCCACTGTAACCCCTATCCAACAATAAAACAACACTGACCAGAGCAACATGAAAGTAGCACACAACTACCGCTCAAGCAGATGACCTGGTCATTATTCCTTTGCTGTTTATGGGAGCTTGCAGTGTTAGATTGGCTCCTGATTTCCTGCAGTACAACAGTGATTCAATTTCCAAAGTCAAGCACTTTGATGTATTTTGTGGTAATGTAAAAACAAGCTTTCATTTACAGACAGTCACTGTGTTAGGACAGTAGTCGAAAGATCAAATTACACCCGTTCTAAATGAATGGATGTGCTCAGGAGGTCAATGTTAAAAGGAGGGGGTTTGAATCCACAAACAGCAGCTGTTTCAATACAGCTCAACCCATTCAGTGGACAATAAAGCTCAGGATTGTAACTTCATCACTTCATCTGTCAATATTTGTAAATCCATCTCACAATCGAACCTCCCTCTGCTACAATTTATATTCTGCAAGTGACATAAGGTTATAGGGCCATAAGAAATAGGAACAGGAGTAGGCTGTTTGGCCCCACATCTCTCCACATTTCAAGTTTGTTTGAATACACAGTACAACCACTTCTCCACATTTTCACATTGCTATTTCATGATCTTATTTAATTCATTGTTTGATTCAAGCAGAATGACAACTCTAACCTTTTGCCAGCATTTCCACATTCAGATACCCATCTCGCTCCAAACTCCCTTCTGCTGCCTGCCTGTCTCCTCACCTATCCCTTCCTCCTCCTCTATCACATTACCCTTCCTCACTCCCTCTCCCTTCTTTCAATCCCTCCCCATACCCTGTTCCATCCCTATACCCTTTCTTCTTCTCCCGTTCCCTCCTCTCTCTCTATCCCTTCCTCCATCCCCTCCCCAGGAACGTCTCCAGTGCCTCTGCTACTGATGCAAACCCTGCACCATGACAGGTCATAGCCAGTCGAATCTCCCCCATTGCACCAGTCACTCATTCCCTGCTCCCTCAGTATCTCACAGGGCTGTACGACATGGGGAGCACATCATGAGCTTCAGTGGGGAGAGTCAGTAGCACAGCTGAGAACAAAGTCTCTGATCCAACACTTGCCCTTGTGAAAAAAGTTACCCTCAATTCTACCTTTTTTCTACCAGTGATAGTTCTCCGTTTCTGATCCCTTTTCACCAAATATCACACAACCTACATCTGTAACCTCATAGCTACAATGAAACCTACCCACTTTTTGAGTCTTCATAACTGAAGTAGGGAGATGAAGCAATCAAGAGTATGTTTGGGGAAATGTAAATTGCTTTACTATAGTTATATAACATCTATCTGCTGTGAAGGTCTTTGTGTGTGATCTGTGGCAACCATTATACATATCACGTGAAACATGGTGTAAGATAGAGTTGGGCTGGAAATGTGTGGATTTTCAGAATTGTAAGAGAGCCTGCTATTAAAAGAAATCACACACTAGGTTATAGTCCAACAGGTTTATTTGAAAACACAAGTTTTCAATGTGTGATTTCTGACCTTGCCCACTCCAGTCTAACACCAGCACCTCCACATCACCGAAAGAAATGACCAGGAAGAATTTAAAACACCAGTCTGCATGTGTGTCAAAATGGCAGTGAATTTTCCACTTCCTGCTGATGCAGAAATGACAGGAGACAAATTGGAATTTTATTCCATTCCAAATGGCAAACTATGAAATAGCCAAAGACCTAATTTAAAAAAAACTTGAACAAGTAAGAGTAACAAACCTGCTATCAGTCCTGCGGAAAGTCTCACTGAGGAACAGAAAGGCTGGAGGGGAGAGGTTTTGCAAACCTTGAAGACACTCTTCGAACTCCATGTTGATGCTACGTATAAACAGTATGTATTCAACGTCTGTGCTCAAGAGGAGTTGGATACTATTGATCAATATGTGACTGGACTGATACATTCAATAGGACGCTGTGAATTTAGGCATCTGAAAGGCAATCTCTTTTAAGATAGAATTGTCATAGACATAAAAGATCCTGCTATGAGAATATGTTGGCTTGGAGAGAGGAAACTTACTGTCAAGAAATATGTTGACGTGCAGACATTCTGAGATTGTTAGTCAGCTGGGCATATTGCAGAACTCAGATGCAGAAAGATTTGGGTGCCCTAATGTAAGAATCACAGAAGATTAGTATGTAAGTACATCAAGTAATCAGGAAAGCTATGGTTTATTGCAAGGGGAACTGAATGAGGGGACTAAATCTAGGGAGGTTATGCTTCAGTCATTTGGGCACTGGTGAGACTGCACCTGGAGTATTGTGTACCGTACTGATCACATTGTTCAAAGAAAAATGTTAATATGCTAGAGACAAAAAAACTGCTGAGGCTTGAATCCAAGGTAGACAGACAGGAAGCTGGAAGAACACAGCAGGCCAGGCAGCATCTGGAGGAAAGGAACCCTGAAGAAGGGTAATACCTGAAACATTGACTGCTCTTAAATGCAACAATTCAGAATGAGTAATGAATGCTGGCCTAGCCAGTGATACCCTCACCCTGTCAATGAATGAATAAGACAATAGGGAACAGGAGTGGGCCATTCGGCTCCCTGAGCTGCTCTGCCATTCAATAGTATCATGGCTGACCTGACATTCCTCATTTACAATTTCCTGCCCATCCCCAGGCCTCTTCCCGACTGATCAAGGATCTCAGCCTTAAATATATATAAGAACATAAGAACTAGGAGCAGGAGTAGGCCATCTGGCCCCTCGAGCCTGCCCCGCTATTTAATAAGATCATGGCTGATCTTTTTGAGACTCAGCTCCACTTACCCGCCCACTCACCATAACCCTTAATTCCTTTACTGTTCAAAAATTTATCTAGCCTTGCCTTAAACACATTCAGCGAGGTAGCTTCAACCACTTCACTGGGTAGGGAATTCCACAGATTCACAACCCTTTGGGTGAAGAAGTTCCCCCTGACCTCAGTCCTACATCTGCTTCCCTTTATTTTGAGGTGATGCCCTCTATATAAGGACTCCGCCCCCACACTCTCTGTGGCAAAGAGATCCAAAGACTCTCAACTCTCTGAGAGAAGAAATTCCTCCTCATCTCAGTCTTAGATTGGCACCCCTTTATTCAGAGACATTTCCATGAGGGATTCTTATGGACTAGACCAGACCCCCTACCTTTAAGAAGGTACCTAGGCCCTAAAGTGACTGGTCAAACTACTTGATGCTAAGCAAAACACAATTTACTTAAACACTGTAGTCAAAATGCAAGCAAAGAAATAGGAATTTAGAATAACTTAACTCTGTTGGAAAACTTAACAGAAAAATAGATACAGTGCCTATGATTAATTAACTGCTCCATTATAGTAACATCCCATTTATACACCCCTTGGCAAAAAAGAAAATTCAGACACAGATTCTTATAAGCAGTTCTCCAGGCCAGGAAAAAAAGACATTAAGAGAAAATTCAGAGAGATTAGCAACCAGGAGACACTCACTGAAACTTCCAAATCTCTTGAGACCCCAATAGCTTCTGAAGCTACTGACCAAAAAACAAAACCCAGAAATCTGGATCTGTGAGAGCTGGCCACACCCATTCCAGCTGCAGTGAACAAACTCAATGCCTCCCAAGCTGTTTACTCAAGTGATCTTCAGTGGCCAGCCTAGTACCCCTGCCTTACATCCTCTCTTCAAAAACAAACAGGACAAAATAACCTCTTTAAGTGATAGCATCATTGTACCATCAAGTCCCTTAAGAATCCAATATATTTCAATGAGATCGCCTCTCATTCTTCTAAGCTCCAGGGGGTAGAGGCATAAAGTCATAGGGATATACAGCACAGAAACAGACCCTTCGGTCCAAATCATCTATGCCAACCAGGTATCCTATATAAATCTAGGCCCATTTGCCAGCATTTGGCTCATATCCTTCTAAACCCTTCGGTCCAACCCTAAAGTTGGACCGAAGGGTCTGTTTCTGTGCTGTATATCTCTATGACTTTATGACTCTAGATGCTGTCAGACCTGCTGAGATTTTCTGGCAATTTCTGTTTCCGTGATTAAGAAAGTTCCAATTGCTACAGACTGAATAAGCAGCATGTGTGAAACCTGGGAGCAAGTATAGATCCAAGGGCTTTCAATTAAACTGAATATAATCTCACTACCCCACAGCAACTATTGAAGAAGTTTTGCCACAACTTGTTCTTGATGCAAAGGATGGTTACTGGCAAAGGAAGCTGGCTGAAAGCAGCAGGTTTCTAATTGCATTCTGCAAGCTCTTCAGGAAATAATTTCGTTGAGCACACCATTTAGCATTTCCTCTGCTCCAAAGGTATCAAAGCAGACAGCATTCGATGGAATGGAATCTGTTGAGGATTATCTGCTCATGTATGGAGGTGGGGTCATACTGGAAGAAACCATTGTAGACCACAATCAGAATCTGGTGCAACTGCTAAAGACAGCTCACCAGATGAACCTGAGGCTGAACAAGTAAAAGGTACAATTCATTGCAGACAGAAACACAGATAGAAACAGGAGTTTTAATCAGACACAGAGACAGACATTGTAGACAATCACAGAGAAAGGCAGCAAACATAGCGACAAACGGAGAAAGAAAATGCAGTCAGGCACGCAGTCAGAGTTTGTAATCAGTGACAGACTTCAGAAGATACAGAGAAAATGCAGACAGACAGAGACAGAGATTGTAGACAAACACAGATACAGAGACTGCAGAAAATCACACAGGAACTGAAGATATGCACAGAGACAGAGACTTCAGAAAGAGCCAGGGCTGCAGATAGATACAGACAGACATTGTGGACTACCAGTGACTGCAGGTTGCGATAGAGACAGAGACTACTGACAGAGAGAGAGACTGTACACAGGGACTGAGACTACAGACAGATACAAATGGAGATTGGAGACAGATTTGAGAGACTGAAGAAATAGAGAAAGGAGCTGGAAGATGGACAGAGGAAACATGGATGTTCCTTCACTGAGTATGTTTAAGTAGGCTAATACGAGTTTGCTCTCAAAGGGGTCAAAAATATGGAGAGCAGGCATGAAATTGGAGCTAAACCCCAAAGTCAGCCATGATTGGATTGATTCGAGGAGCAGACTCAATGGGCTGAATGGTCTACTCCTTTTCCCATGATTTTATGGTCACAAGTTGACTGTGAAGGAAGACTGACTCTTCTGTCTCAGACTCATTCCAGGGAGTGATCCTGAGCAGTTGTCAGAATTGTATCCCATTCACTGCAGAGAAATCATCAAAAACTGCAAATGCTGGGCCTGCACAGCATCCTCAGTCTTTGAACCCTCCCTCAAACCAACCAAGTCAAGGTAAAATGAAATGTACAATGATGGCTGCTGGAGGTCTAAAACACACTAGCACACGGAATACTGGGGAGAACTCAGCTGGTTTGGCACAATCTGTGGAGAAAGAAGCAAGGTGAACATTTCCAGTTCAGTTCTGAAGAAGTCTCACTGGACCCGAAATGTCAACTAAGTGGAAATGATGTCCACAGTGTATTATAAAAGCAGCTGCAGCATGCATTCAGTGATCTCCCAGGATCCAGAGAGAGAGAGAGCAGTGGAAAGCTGTAATTCTCACAGCCACTAACCAGACGGGGAGAGTCATTGGGATAACAAGGTGCAGAGCTGGATGAACACAGCAGGCCAAGCAGCATCATAGGATCAGGAAGGCTGACGTTTCGGGCCTAGACCCTTCATCAGAAATGAAGTCATCTTTCAGTTGCTGACTAATAGAAGCCTGACTGGTTCATCCAGGGATGAACTAGCTGCTTTTACAAAACAAGCAGGCACAGGAATCTCTGGCTAAAATTGAGCCTTCAATCATTTCAAAGCTCCATTCTTGCCTTGTCTCCTTCAAATGAAGCTGCTTCAGGTCTACACACTCACCTGTCTCTGGGTGATTGTTCGCAGTGGATTGAGTCTGGGTGAGGACTGCAATTTCATCTCATTTCTGTGTGTGTGTGTGTGTGTGCGTGTGCGTGTGTGCATGTGTGACGGTGTGTGCGTGAGTGAGTGTGTGCATGTGTGACAGTGTGTGCGTGAGTGAGTGTGTGCATGTGTGTGTGTGTCTATGTGTGCGTGAGTGAGTGTGTGCTTGTGTGTGCACATGTGCGACGGTGTGTGCGAGTGAGTGTGTGCGTGTGTGCATGTGCGATGGTGTCTGTGTGAGTGAGTGTGCGCGTGTGTGTGCACGTGCGACGGTGTGTGCGAGTGAGTGTGTGCCTGTGTGTGTGTGTCTGTTCATGTGTGATGGTGTCTGCGTGAGTGAGTGTGCGCGTGTGTGCCTGTGCGTACATGTGTGCCTGTGCGTACGTGTGTGCCTGTGCGTACGTGTGTGCATGTGCGATGGTGTGTGTGAAGAAGTTACACCGCAGGTTCTTCTTAAATCTTTCCCCTCTCACCTTAAACCTGTGCCCCCAGTTTTCAATTCCCCATCCCTGGGAAAAAGACTATATGCATTCATCCTATCTATGCCCCTCATGATTATATACACCTCAATTATGTCACCCTTCATTCTCCTACGTTCCAAGGAATAAAGTCCTTTCCTGGCCAACTTCTCCCTATAACTCAGGCCTGTTAGTCCTGGCAACATCCTCTCTTCTTTGTAAATCTTCTTTGCACACTTTCCAGTTTAACTATGTCTTTCCCATAAGAGGATGACCAAGACTGTACACAATACTCCAAGTGTGGCCTCACCAATGACTCATACAACTGTAACATAGTGTCCCACCCCCTATACTCAATGCCTTGACCGATGAAGGTCAGCGTGCTAAATGTCTTCTTCACCACCCTCTCCACCTGTGATGCTGCTTTCAACAAACTATGTACTTGTCCTCCTAGGTTCCTCAACACTTCTCAGGACCTTACCATTTACTGTGTAAATGCTACCTTGGCTTGACTTTCCAAAGTGCAACACCTCACACTTATTTGTATTGAATTGCATTTGCTAATCCTCAGCTCAACCCTCTCTTTCTCAACCTCTCCCCTTGCATGAGGAGTGTTGACCCTCAGGTTAAACTATCACCAGTCATCTCACTCTCTAGGAACAAAAACTGAAATTGCTGGAAAAGCTCAGTAGGTCTGGCAGCATCTGTGGAGAGAAAAAAATCAGAGTTAACATTTTGGGTTTGGTGACTGAGGATGTTCTGAGGAAGGGTCACCAGACCCTAAACGTTAACTCTGATATTTTTCTTCACAGATGCTGCCAGACCTGCTGAGCTTTTCCGCAACTTCTGTTTTTGTTCCTGATTTACAGCATCTGCAGTTCTTTCAGTTTTTATCTCCCTCTAGGACTACGGTGACTTTAATTCCGTCTAAGTCCTGCTCATTATGTATCCACTGTGCTCACTGACCTACAAGTTCTGTATCAAATGTATGCCTCCCTATCTCTGTAAACACTTCCAGGTCGAATGAGTGACCTTTCTCCTCAGTTCCTATCATCAGCGTTGCCTGCAGCTTCCCAGCTGCGAAATCTGGGACAGAAATCTGCGAAATCTGGGACAAATTCCCAGCACTGACAACCTGTGTCTCTGCTTATTTAACATTGTCCTGAAACACAACTTTCTGCACTGAGATGTTAGGTTGACTCTCTGCCAATCTGCTCCTTATAGGTGTCACAAAGTTGGTGTGCAAAGTGCGCGGATATGTTTCTCCATGTTAAGGCTTTGCACCTTGGTGTGCAGTAACTATTGACTTTGCCGAATATCCTTGACAGCCTTCAATGCAGCCGCCTACCGCATCGCTACTCAGTCGAGCACTCGTTGTAGGGCGGACAAAGCTATCGATGGGAGTACTGACGATTCCTGCTCCATCACTGAGCGGGAAGAGGACCCCTGGTGGAGGCTGGACTTAGGTCAAAAGTTTCAGATATGGTCCATCAAAATAACCAACCACAAGGAGGAGAACAAGGAAGCAATCCAGGGAGCAGAAATCCACATTGGGGACTCTGCCTGGAACCATGGCAACAATAACCCAAAGTGAGTAGGTGAATATGTCCCCACAGCAGTGACTGGTGGATGTGTTAGCACACAGTGCTCTCTGCTCACTCACACCATTCTGCCTCTCATTTCAGGTGTGCCACGGTGGAATCCGTGGCACTCGGAATGACAGCAGTCTTTAACTGTACAGGTATGCAAGGTCGATATGTGAACATTGTTTGCTCTGGAGACGAAAGGCTGACTCTGTGTGAGGTGCAGGTCTTTGGTCAACCTCTCTTCATAATAAAGCCCTGCCAATGGTAGCAGTCAGAGTGATCAATAAATCCAACACTCTCTCCTTGAGCTCTCCTTAGTCTCCTGCTTCTTCCTCCTTTATTCAGTTGTGGGATGTGAGCATCGCTGACCAGACTAGATTTCATGACCCACCCCCAACTGTCCATGAGCAGAATGTCTTGCTTGGCCTTGTCAGAGAGCAGTTAAGAGCCAACCACATTGCTGTGGGTCTGGAGTCACATGTAGGCCAGACCAGGTAAGGATGGCAGTTTCCTTCCCTAAAGGACATTAGTGACCCAGATGAGATTTTATGACAATTGATGATAGTTTCCTGGTCACTGTTTCTCAATTGATTAGTTAAATTTAAATTTAAACTGAATGAGATGTGAACCTGTGTCCCCAAAAGCTTCATCCTTTTCTGATGAAGGGTCTAGGCCCGAAACGTCAGCCTCTCTGCTCCTATGATGCTGCTTGGCCTGTTGTGTTCATCCAGCCTTGCACCTTGTTGTCTCGGATTCTCCAGCATCTGCAGTTCCTACTATCACAGTGTGTTCAGAATCTGTTTATCAGCTTTCTTCACTAACAGTTGTTCTGACTCTGAAATTATCATACCACGGGATAATACATCAAAAGCAGCCATTCGGACCATCCAGCTCGAGATGTTAGCTCTTTGAGAAAGCTGCTGAATTCGTCACATGGCCCTGTTTGATTGATACAGCTCTCTTCAAGAATGTATTTAATTCCCAACCAAAAGTTCCAATTGCAGGCAGCCAACATTTCCAATGGACAGTCAGCATGGAGAAACTTCACAGTGTGATCAAACCATACCAGTGATTACTGTTTCATTACTAAATACAGACACAAGGAACACACGGAAAGCACACAGGCTGCATCTGTATAGGACCAGCTGATTCAATAAAGTAAATTGCAGTTTAGACATTGGACAGGACACGCTTCCCAATTCATTTTCAATACGACATTCACTTCAGTAAGCAGCTGTAACTTGGCTTCAGGTCTCATCTGAAAGCAGTGCAACGCTCCCTCAGCACTGACCCTCCGACCGTGCGGCGCTCCCTCAGCACTGACCCTCCGACAGTGCGGCGCTCCCT
>NC_063333.1:716857-729374 GCF_021869965.1 Rhincodon typus
GAAACGTCAGCGTCCCTGCTCCTCTGATGCTGCTTGGCCTGCTGTGTTCATCCAGCTCTACACCTTGTTATCTCAGTCTTATTTTGATGTTTTGACAACAAGTTTGAATTTGGCCAATTAATTTAAACCAAACACTCAGTGATTCAAAGCCAATTGAATTTAAAAATCTGATAGTGTTGACAACCTGAAACCAATCATATCATAAGATTTTGATGTGTCATAGGGGATATATAAGAAAGGATTTTTTGAAGATCAGGGGAGAGCCAAACTTCAACTGCAACGAAAGCAAGACCGCCATCTGAGAGACAAAACTGGCTTTCACACAAAACTATTGAACTCTCTGAAAAGACCCATTAGATGTATCATAGGAGTTTTAGCTCAAACTCCTCACCGACAAAATTACAGAAAAAAACATTCCTGACAGCAGAATCATTGAACGAAAGCTGTTTGTGGAGAAGGCAGAGTGTTCCAGAAGACACAGTCTGTGCAAGTTCGGAGAGATTAAATTTTAATTTGTTGTTTTCTTATTTATTGGGTTTATATAAATTGGACTTGCGACTATTTGAACAGTATTTCAGTAGAATTTAGTTCAGTTAGGGAATAGTTAGTACTTATAGGGAAATTGTTTGGTTTGTTAATATCTCTTTCAATTTGTTCATTGTTAGGATTAAATAAATAAATGGTTTCTTGTTACTTGCAAAGTGGAGATCAGGGATTTTCTTTTGTTTAGCCTGTCTTTTAACAGATTACGAAGGCCAAGGTGAGCTTCTCTGGGTGTTTCGGATTTAATTATTAGAATGGAACCTCTACTTCCATCATAACAGAGTGGGGTTTGTGTGTTGATGTAATTACCAGAGGAGTTTGACCTTCCTTCCTTCATAACACAGGTCATTAATATATATTATAAGCAATTGCAGTCCAAGCATTGATCCCTGTGGAACCCCACGGGCCACAGGTCACCAACCTGAAAAGAACCCCTTATCCCCACTCGCTGTTTCCTGCCTATGAGCCAATTCTCTATTCATGCCAATACACTACCTCCAACACTGTGGGCTCTTAGCTTGAGACTTAACCTTCTGGAAGTCTGGATACAAGACATGTACTGGTTCCCCTCTATCCACTCTGGTTGAGACTTCCTCGAAAAACTAATAAATTAGTCAGACACGGTTTTCTTTTTATGAAGCTATGCTGACTCTGCTCAATTAGATTATGATTTTCCAATGTTCTGCTGTTAATTCCTTAATAGTTGATTCCCATACTTGCCAACATTAGATGTTAGGGGCTCAGCTAATAGTTACCCGCTTTTTGCCTTTCTCCCTTTTCAAACAGAGTCGTCATATTGGAACTTGTCCAATCCTCTGGTTCTGCTCAAGAATCCAAGGAATTTTGTAAGATTACAGTCAATGCATTCTTTATCTCTATGGCTACTTATTTTAAGATCTAGGATGCAAGCCATCAGGGTCAGGAGACTTACCTGCATTTAGCCCCATTAATTTTGTTTAATATCACTTCTTTAGTGATGGTAATGGTGCTTAATTCCTCCCCCATGTTCTCAAGTGGGAGAAATTTGTCATAGGAGGAGTGTTTGAGGACTCTGGGTCTGTACTCGATGGAGTTTAGAAGTATCAGGGGGGTATCATTGAACCCTGCAGATTACTGAGAGCCCTAGCTACAGTGGATATGTGCAGTGCACTTAGATCTATCCCTGAGTTTATTATTAAGCCTGCCGATAAGGGTGGTGCTGTTGTAGTCTGACACACTGACCTCTACATTGCAAAGGCTGAGTGCCAGCTCTCAGATACCTCCTCTTATCTTCCCCTGGGCCATGACCCCACCATGGAACATCAGGTCATTGTATCAACTATAGTAACTGACCTCATTTCATCTTGTGACCTCTCCCCCCACACCCTCCAAGCTGATAGTCCCCCAGTCTCACACAGTTCCCTCCTACCTCCTCCAAAAAATCCACAAACAGGACTGTCCGGGCTGTTTCAACTTGCTGCTGCCCCACAAAACTCATTTCTTCCTACCTTGACTCATTCTTCTCTTCCCTTGGTCCAGTCCCTGCCCACGTACATCCATGATTCCTCTGACACTTTATACCAGTTTCAGAATTTCCAGTTTGCAGGCTCCAGCCGCCTCCACTTTACCATGGACGTGCAATCCTTTTACACGTCCATTCCCCACCAAGAGGGTCTTAGGCATCTCCGCTTCTTCCTGGAGCAAAGGCCTGAACCGTCCCCACCCACCACCACCCTCCTTCGCTTGGCCAAGCTCGTTCTCACCCTCAACAACTTCTCTTTTAACTCCTCTCACTTTCTTCAGGTAAGAGGGGTTGCCATGGGTACCCGCACAGGGCCCAGTTATAGAACATAGAACAGTACAGCACAGTACAGGCCCTTCGGCTCACGATGTTGTGCCAAACTTTTACCCTAATCCTAAGGTCTATCTAACCTCCACCCCCTACCTTATACTATCATCCAAATGCCTATCTAATAGCCACTTAAATGCTCCTAATGAGGCCGACTCCATTACCCTCTCCGGCAATGCATTCCACGTCCCGACCATTCTGAGTAAAGAACCTACCTCTGACGTCTCCCCCATATCTACCTCCACTACTTTAAAACTATGCCCCCTCGTAATAGCTACCTCCACCCTAGGAAAAAGTCGCTGGCTGTCTATTCTATCTATCTGCCTGTCTCTTTGTGGGGTACTTTGAACATTCCTTGTTACAGTCCTATTCCAGCCCCCACCCACAACTCTTTCTCCAATGTATCGATGATATCATGGGTACTGCTTCCCTATCTCGTCCATAATTGGAAAAGTTAATCAATTTCACTTCCCATTTCCACCCTGCCCTCACTTTCACCTGGTCTATCTCTGACTCCTCCCTTCCCTTCCTCAACATCTTTGTTTCCATATCTGGGAATAGACTGGCCACTAATATCCACTATAAACCTACCGACTCCCACAGCTACCCGGACTGTACGTTCTCACACCCTGATTCCTGTGAAGACTCCATCCCATTCTCTCAGTTCCTCCATCTCCGTCGCATATGTTCCAAAGAGGCCGACTTCGACAAGGGAGCCTCCGAACTGTCCACCTTCTTCCTCAAATGAGGATTCCCTAGCACCGTTGTTGACTGGGCCCTCAACCGGGTCCGACCCATCTCCCGTATTTCCGTCCTCACCCCTTCTCTTCCCTCCCACAACAGTGATAGGGCTCACCTTGTCCTTACCTACCATCCCACCAGCATCCACATCCTGGAGATCATCAGACGCCATTTCCGCCACCTCCAGCGATATGCCACCACCAGACACACATTCCCCTCCCCGACCCTGTCCTCCTTCCTCAGGGACCATTCCTTCCAGGACACCCTGGTTCACAGTTCCTTCACCCCCAGTATCCCCCACAGCTCCACTGCACCTTCCACTGCAACTGGCGAAAGTGCAACACCTGCCCATTTACCTCCTCCCTCTGCACTGTCCAAGGGCCCAAACATACCTTCCAGGTAAAGCAACACTTCACCTGCACTTCCCAGAATCGAGTCTCCTACATTCACTGCTCACATTGTGGTCTCCTCTACATTGGGGAAACGATGCAGAGACTAGGTGACTGCTTCACAGAACATCCATGTTCTGTCTCCAAAAAAAGCCTTGAGCTTCCAGTTGCCTGCCACTTTAACACACCACCCTGTTCCCTGGCCAACATCTCTGTCTCTGATGTGCTGCAGTGTTCTAGCGAAGCTCAATGCAAGCTGGAAGAACAACACCTCATTTTCAGCTTGACCCTGCAGCCCTCCGGACTCAATATCGAGTTCAATAATTTTAGGGCCTAAACTCTCCCATGTTCTAGTCCCCTACCCCACATATCAGGCCTTGTTATGTCTGCTCCTCTATCCACCTTCTATCATCGCCTCCCCCTCTCTCTACTTATTTCAGAGCCCCTTTCCCCTCCCCCATTTCTGAAGAAGGGCCCCGACCTGAAACATCAGCTTTCCTGCTCCTCTGAATCTCACCTTCTGAGGGATTAATCTGATGAAGTTCTACTGCACTCCCTCTGTGAAATGTATATCAAACAACCATAGAATCATACAGCATGGAAAAAGACCCTTCAGTCCAACTAATCCATGCTGACCATGTTCCCGAAGTAAACTAGTCCCACCTGCCTGCATTTGGCCCACATCCCTCCAAACCTTTCCTATTCATACACTTATCCAAATGTCTTTTAAATGTTCCAACTGAACCTGCATCCACCACTTCCTGTGGCAGTCCATTCCACACACACACGCACAGTGTAAAAACAGTTGCCCCTTGTGTCCTTTTTAAAACTTTTCCTGTCACGTTGAAAATGTGCCACCTAGCTTTGAACTTACCCACATTAGGGAAAAGACCTTTGCTATTCAATTTATCTACATTCCTCATGATTATATAAACCTCTATAAGGTCACCTCTCAACTTCCTATGCTCCAGTGAAAAAGTCCCAGCCTATCCAGCCTGTTTTTATATCTCAAAAACTCCATTCCGAGCAACATCCTGGTAAATCTTTTGTGAACACTCTCCAATTTAGTAATATCCTTCCAAACATACTTAAATATGACGCCACTGTTTAAAAAAGGAAGTAGATAAAAAGCAGGTAACTATAGGCCAGTTCGGTTGTGGGGAAAATGCTTGAATCTATCATTAAGGAAGAAATAGCAAGACATCTGGATGTAAATTGTCCCATTGGGAACACCCAGCATGGGTTCAGGAAGGGTAGGTCATGTTTAACTAATTTGGTGGAATTCTTTGAGGACATTACTTGCATGGTGGACAATTGGGAACCTGTGGATGTGGTGTTTCTGGATTTCCAGAAGGCATTTGACAAGGTGCCACACCAAAGGCTGCTACATAAGTTAAAGTTGCACGGTATTACAGGTAATGTATTAGCATGGATAGAGGATTGGTTGACCAGTAGAAAGCAAAGAGTAGGGGTAAATTGTTGTTTTTCTGGTTGGCGGTCAGTGGCTAGTGGTATGCACCAGGGATCGGTGTTGGGACTGCAATTGTTTACAATTTACATAGATGATTTGGAGTTGGGGACTAAGTGTGGTATGTCAAAATTTGCAGATGACACTAAGGTGAGTGGTAGAGCAAAGTGCGCAGAAGACACTGAAAGTCTGCAGAGGGATATAGATAGTCTAAGTGGGTGGACAAAGGTCTGGCAGATGGAGTACAATGTTGATAAGTGTGAGGTCATCCATTTTGGTAGGAATAACAGCAAAATGGACTATGTTTTAAATGGTAAAAAATTGCAGCATGCTGCTGTGCAGAGGGACTTGGGTGTCCTTGTGCATGAACCGCTAAAAGTAGGATTGCAGGTGCAGCAGGTAATTAAAAAGGCAAATGGAATTTTGTCTGCCATTGCTCGAGGGATGGAGTTTAAAAACAGGGAGGCTATGCTGCAGCTGTATAGGGTCCTGGTGAGGCCACACCTGGAGTACTGTGTGCAGTTTTGGTCTCCTTACTTGAGAAGAGATATACTAGCACTGGAGGAGGTGCAGAGGAGATTCACTAGGTTGATTCCAGAGTTGAGAGGGTTGGATTATGAGGAGAGACTGAGTAGACTGGGATTATACTCATTGGAATTCAGAAGAATGAGGGGAGATCTTATAGAAACATATAAGATTATGAAGGGAATAGATAAAGTGGAGGCAGGGAGGTTGTTTCCGCTAGCAGGTGAAATAAAGGGAAGCAGATGTAGGACTGAGGTCAGGAGGAACTTCTTCACCCAAAGGGTTGTGAATCTGTGGAATTCCCTGCCCAGTGAAGCGGTTGAAGCTACCTCGCTGAATGTGTTTAAGGCAAGGCTGGATAAATTTTTGAATAGTAAAGGACTTAAGCGTTATGGTGAGCGGGCGGCTAAGTGGAGCTGAGTCTCAAAAAGATCAGCCATGATCTTATTAAATGGCGGGGCAGGCTCGAGGGGCCAGATGGCCTACTCCTGCTCCTAGTTCTTATGTTCTTATGTCAGTACATGGTGAAACTGGTCATTTCTGGTTCTTCCCAAATGAGAGATTAGGACAGTAAAGATGGAATTGGATACAGGTACAGCGGCATCTCTGATTCCTGAATCAATATATAGGGAAAAGTTAAAGCTTCTGCCATTAAAGCTTGTCAAGATTGCACAACAGATATACATGAAACAAGTGGTGCCATTGAACAGCTATGTATTGGTGCAAGTACAGCTAAGAGACCAGTGTGTTGAACCACCTCTGCATGTAGTGAAAGGAGACTACCCTGTAAGTTCCTGGATACAGAAATTAAAGTTAAATTGGGATGTGGTTAATAGGGCAGCGGACGCAAAAACAAATTTGTAAGAGATTTTCGACAGGTATAAGAATGCCTTTTAATGTTCCTGACTGGAATCTGAAAATTATGTACTTTTCCTGTGAAAACACGATACTGGTGTCAGCAAGTTAGGTGTGGAACGCTGCTGGAAATGACCTGGTCTTGAGTCTACTGGTGGACTTAGTCCTGAGAGGAAGGACTTGTTATAGAAACAGCCCAGGATTACAACCTTACCTGTCCAGGAGGTGGGAATTGTCTGTATCAGACAGATGTCTAATGTTGGAAATGAGAGTTGTGATCCCTGTCCTATTAAGGGGGAGGGTGCTGGAACAAGGCCACCTAAGGCACCCTGGCGTGTTGCAAATGAAAGACATTGCCAGGCACGAGGTTTGGTGGCCGAGTGTGAACTTTCAGATTGAGGAGATAGCAGGATCATGCCAGGGAAGGTGCTACCTTTGTCACACTTCACCCATGAGAATGGCCTGAGTTGGCGGGTGGGAACCCAGGGAGATAGTGAGAAAAGAGAACAGTCTGAGACTGGTGCTGTTGGGAAAAGGAGCAAATCAAACAGTCAAGGCAGGCAGGAACAAAGCAGATTAAGGTAGAACTGATACATTAACCTGCATTTATATCAATGCAAGAAGCCTAACAGGTAAGGCAAATGAACTCCAGGCATGGTTGGGAACATGGGACTGGGATATCATAGCATTTACAGAGACGTATTTCAGGGATGGGCAGGATTGGCAGCTTAATGTTCCAGGTTATAGATGCTATAGGAAGGATAGAAAGAGGGTCAAGAGAAGAGGGGGAGTAACGTTTTTGATTAGGGATAACATTACTGCTGTATTTAGGGAGGATACTCCTAGGAATACATCCAGGGAAGTTACTTAGGTGTAGTTGAGAAATAAGAAAGGGATAATCACCTTATTGGGATTGTACTTTCGAGCCCCCTCAATAGTCAGCAGGAAATTGAGAAACAAATTTGTAATGAGATCTCAGTTAACTGTGAGAATAATAGGGTGGTTATGGTGGGGGATTTTAACTTTCCAAACATAGACTGGGACTCCCATAGTGTTAAGGGCTTTGATGGAGAGGAATTTGTTAAGTGTGTACAAGAAACTTTTCTGATTCAATATGTGGATGTACCTACTAGAGAAGGTAACCTACTCTTGGGAAATAAGTCAGGGCGTGTGACTGAGGTGTCAATGGGGGAGCACTTTGAGGCCAATGACCATAATTCTATTAGTTTTAAAATAGTGATGGAAAAGGTTAGACCAGATCTAAAAGTTAAAGTTCTAAATTGGAGGAAGGCCAGATTTGAAAGTATTAGGCAAGAACTTTCAAAAGTTGATTGGGAGTGGATGTTCACAGGTAAAGGGACGCCTGGAAAATGGGAAGCATTCAAAAATGTGATAACGAGAGTCCAGAAACAGTGTGTTCCTGTTAGGGAGAAGGGCAAGGCTGGTAGGTGTAGGAATTGCTGGATGACTAGAGAAATTGAGGTTTTGCTCAAAAATAAGAAGGAAGCATATGGCAGGTGTAGACAGCAGAAATCGAGTGAATTCCTTAGAACAGTATGAAAGCGGTAGGAATATATTTAAGAGGGATATTAGGAGGGCAAAAAGTGGACATGAGATAACTTTGGCAAATAGGGTTAAGGAGAATCCAAAGGGATTTAATAAATACATTAAGGACAAAAAGGTAACAAGGGAGAGAATCAGGCCCCTTAAAGATCAGCAAGACTACCATACATGGAACCCTGGGAGATGGGGGAGATACTAAATGAGTGTTTTACATCAGTGTTCACTGTGGAGAAGAATATGATAGAGGTCTCCAAAATTATGAGATGCATAGATTGGGTGGATAGTCAGAGGCTTTTTCCCAGAGTTGAAGTTTCAATTACAAGGGGCTCAGGTTTAAGGTCAGAGTGGGAAAATTTAAGGGAGATGTGCAAGGGAGGTTTTTCACACAGAGAGTGGTAGAAACCTGGAATGCACTGCCAAAAGAGGTGGTGGAAGTAGGCACGTTGGTGACATTTAAGGGGCACCTGGACGGTTACATGAATAGGGAGGGAATAGAGGGATACGGACTGAATAAGGGCAGAGGTTTGTTTTTTACATTAGTTAGGGCAATGATGATCGGCACAGGCTTGGAGGGCCGAAGGGTCTGTTCCTGTGCTGTACTTCTGTTTTGTTCTTTTGAAAGATAGAGAATGTGGGGAAATAAATAGTAACATCTTGAAAAATGTCCATGTTACAGAGGAGGAGGTGCTGGATGGCTTAAAACACATAAACGAGAATAAATCCCTGGTACCTGATCAGGTGTACCCTAGAACTCTGTAGGAAGCTGGGGAAGAGATTGCTGGGCCCCTTGCTGAGATATTTGTATAATCGATAGCCACAGGCTAGGTGCCAGAAGACTGGAGGTTGGCTAACGTGGTGCCAATATTTAAGAAAGGTGGTAAGGAAAAGCCAGGGAACTATAGAGCCATGAGCCTGACATCAGTGGTGGGTAAATTGTTGGAAGGAATCCTGAGGGACAGGATTTACGTGTATTTGGAAATGCAAGGGCTGACTAGGGATGGTCAACATGGCTTTGTGCGTGGGAAATAATGTGTCACTAACTTGATTGAGTTCTTTGAGGAAGTAACAAAGAGGATTGATGAGGGCAGAGCAGTGGATGTGAACTGTATAGACTTCAATCAGGCGTTTGACGAGGTTCCGCATGGTAGACTGGTTAGCAAAGTTAGATCACAGGGAGTACAGGGAGAACTAGCCATTTGGATACAGAACTGGCTTGAAGGTAGAAGACAGAGGGTGGTGGTGGAGGTAACACAGTGTGGAGCTGCAGGAACACAGCAGGCCAGGCAGCATCACAGGAGCAGGAAAGCTGACTTTTCGGGTCGGGACCTTTTTCTGAATTTCTGAAGAAGGGCCCCGACCTGAAACGTCAGCTTTCCGGTTCCTCAGATGCTGCCAGGCCTCTGTGTTCCTCCAGCTCCACACTGTGTTATCTCTGACTCCAGCATCGGCAGTTCTTACTATCTCTGAGTAGTGGTGGAGTGTTGCTTTTCAGACTAGAGGCCTGTGACTAGCGGTGTGCTACAAGGATCGGTGCTGGGTCCACTGCTTTTTGTCATTTATATAAATGACTTAGATGTAAACATAGGAGATATGGTTAGTAAGTTTGCAGATGACACCAAGTTTGGCAGTGAGGTCAACAGTGGAAGAAGGTTACCTCAGAGTACAACAGGATCTTGATCAGATGGGCCAATGGGCTGAGGAATGATAGATGGAGTTTAATTTAGATAAATGTGAGCTGCTGCATTTTGGAAAGGCAAATCAGGGCAGGATGTATACACTTAATGGTAAGGCCCTGGGGATTGTTGCTGAACAAAGAGACCTTGAAGTGCAGGTTCATAGTTTCTCAAAACTGGAATCTCAAGTAGACAGGATAGTGAAGAAGCTGTTTGGTATGCTTCCCTTTATTCGTCAGTGCATTGAGTATAGGAGTTGCGATGTCCTGTTGTAGCTGTACAGGACATTGGTTAGACCACTATTGGACTACTGCATGCACTTCTGGTCTCCCTGTTTTAGGAAGGATGTTGTGAAACTTGAAAGAGTTCAGAAAAAATTTGCAAGAATATTGCCAGGGTTGGAAGGTTTGAGCTACAGGGAGAGGCTGAATAGGCTGGGGCTATTTTCCCTGCAGCATCGGAGGCTGAGGGATGACATTATCGAGGTGTACAAAATCATGAGGGGTGTGGATAGGGTAAATAGACAAGGTCTTTTCCACAAGGTGGGGGAGTCCAGAACTAGAGGGCATAGGTTTAAGGTGAGAGGGGAAACATTTAAAAGGGATCTAAGGGACAACCTTTTCACGCAGAGGGTGGTGCATGTGGAATAAGCTGCCAGAGGTAGAGGAGGAGGCGGGTACATTTAAAAGGCACTTGGATGGGTTTATGAATAGGAAGGGTTTAGAGGGCTATGGGCCAAATGCTGGCAAATGGGATTAGATTAATTTAGGATATCTGGTTGGCATGGATAAATTGGACTGAAAGATCTGTTTTCATGCTGTACATCTCTATAACTCTATAACTCTATATCACCATGTGACAGACGGCCTGGCAGAGAGATTGTACAAACCTTGAAGGAAGTCTTAATGGCTTCACAGGGAAGGGGGTCGCTAGGATGGCAAATCAACAAGTTCCTCAGCATTTACAAGAACACGCTGCATGCGATGACCCAGTGCTCACCAGCATCCTTAATGTACAACCGCCAGCTGAGAACCATGTTTGACTTAGTGCAGCTGGAAGATACCAGAGAGGTGGTAGAGTGAAATCAAGAAGGGCAGATGGTCAAAAGGGCGGATACTTCACGGTCAAGGGTATTCCAAAGAGGAGAGACTGTGTTGGCTCAGATTTATAAGTCTGGGAGAAATGGATCCCAACAGTGGTGGTGGCTCAAACAGGACCGTTGTCGTACATAGTGCAGGCGAGGGATGAACTGCGATGAAGGAGACACATGAACCAGCTGGTTGCCGCACCTCACCAACAGGGGGCAGTCCAGACAGGACCACTGGTGTTGACTGAATCATTTGTCCGTGAGCCAGGTTAATCAGGGGAGGCGATGGCCTAGTGGTTTTATCGCTAGACTGTTAATCCAGAGACCCAGATAATATTCTGGGGATCCAGGTTTGAATCCTGCCATAGCAGATGGTGAAATTTGAAGTCACTAAATATCTGGAATTAAGAATCTAATGATGACAGTGAATCCATTATCAATTGTTGGAGAACTCATCTGGTTCACGAATGCCCTTTAGGGAAGGAAGCTGCCATCCTTACCTGGTCTGGCCTACATGTGACTCCAGACCCACAGCAATATGGTTGACTCTTAACTGCCCTCTGGGCAATTAGGGATGGGCAATAAATGCTGCCTGGTCAGCGACACCCCCATCCTGTGAATTAATAAAGAAAAAAAACATACCCAGGGATGAGATGACAGCAGTGTCACAGGGCAATGACAGCCAATCAGAGAAGAACACCTACTCCACCATTTAATACAAAAATGGCTGACCTCATCTCGTCCTCAGCTTCACTTCCCCACCGGCTGCCCAGAACATTCAACCCATTACTAGTTGAAAATCTGTCTCCCCCTTAAATTCCCTAAATGTCCTGTATCCAGTGCAATCTGGGATAGTGAATTCCACAGATTCACATATCTTTGAGAGGAGTAATTTCTCCACATCTCTGTTTCAAATCTGTTACCTGTTATCCTAAAACAATGACCTCTAGTTCTAGATTGCCCAACATGAGAAAACACACTCTCTGTGTCTACTTTGTCAATCCCCTTTGCATTTTATGCACCTCAATTAGATTGTGGAGGACGGGAGAGTGGGGTGAGGTTACTAAAGCAAGCGGGATTGTGGATTTAGAACATAGAACAGGAGAGCACAGTACAGGCCCTTCGGCCCACGATGTTGTGCCGACCTATTATCCTACCAAGATCAATCTACCCTGCATACCCTACATCTTACTATCCTCCATGTGCCTATCCAAGAGTTGCTTAAAAGTCTCCAAAGTATCTGACTCCACTACCACTGCCGGCAACACATTCCACACGCCCACCACTCTCTGTGTGAAGAACCTATCTCTGACATCTCCCCTATACCTTCCTCCAATCACCTTGAAATTGTGTCCCCTCGTAATAGTCATTTCCGCTCTGGGAAAAAGTCTCTGACTATCCACTCTATCTATGCGTCTCATCATCTTGTACACCTCCATCAAGTCACCTCTCATCCTTCTTTGCTCCACTGAGAAAAGCCCTAGCTTCCTCAACCTTTCCTCAGAAGACCTGCCCTCCAGTCCAGGCAGCATCCTGGTAAATCTCCTCTGCACCCTCTCTAAAGCTTCCACATCTTTCCTATAATGAGGTAACCAGAACTGAACACAACAGAACATAGAACATTACAGCGCAGTACAGGCCCTTCAGCCCTCGATGTTGCGCCGGCCTGTGAAACCAATCTGAAGCCCATCTAACCTAAACTATTCCATTATCATCCGTATGTTTATCCAATGACCATTTAAATGCCTTTAAAGTTGGCGAGTCTACTACTTTTGCAGGCAGGGCATTCCACGCCCTGACTACTCTCTGAGTAAAGAACCTACCTCTGACATCTGTCCTATATCT
>NC_063333.1:729874-743470 GCF_021869965.1 Rhincodon typus
CCTAGGATAAATCCCATCCGGCCCAGGGGACTTATCTATTTTCACACTTTCCAGAATTGCTAACACCTCCTCCTTATGAACCTCAATCCCGTCTAGTCTGATAGCCTGTATCTCAGTATTTTCCTCGACAACATTGTCTTTTTCCTGTGTGAATACTGATGAAAAATATTCATTTAGCGCCTCTCCTATCTCTTCGGACTCCACGCACAACTTCCCACTACTGTCCTTGACTGGCCCGAAGCTTACTCTAGTCATTCTTTTATTCCTGACATACCTATAGAAAGCTTTAGGGTTTTCCTTGATCCTACCTACTTCCCCTCCTGGCTCTTCTTAGCTCTCTCTTTAGGTCCTTCCTGGCTAACTTGTAACTCTCAAGCGCCCTAACTGAGCCTTCATGCCTCATCTCTACATAAGCCTCCTTCTTCCTCTTGACAAGAGATTCAACTTCTTTAGTAAACCCACGGTTCCCTCGCTCGACCACTTCCTCCCTGCCTGACAGGTACATACTTATCAAGGACACGCAGTAGCTGTTCCTTGAACAAGCTCCACATTTCAATTGTGCCCAGCCCCTGCAGTTTCCTTCTCTATCCTATGCATTCTAAATCTTGCCTAATCGCCTCATAATTGCCTTTCCCCCAGCTATAACTCTTGCCCTGCGGTATATACCTATCCCTTTCCATCGCTAAAGTAAACGTAACCGAATTGTGGTCACTGTCACCAAAGTGCTCACCTACCTCCAAATCTAGCACCTGGCCTGGTTCATTACCCAGTACCAAATCCAATGTGGCCTCGCCTCTTGTTGGCCTATCTACATACTGTGTCAGCAAACCCTCCTGCACACATTGGACAAAAACTGACCCATCTGAAGTACTCGAACTATAGCGTTTCCGGTCAATATTTGGAAAGTTAAAGTCTGTCATAACAACTACCCTGTTACTTTCGCTCCTATCCAGAATCATCTTTGCAATCCTTTCCTCTACGTCTCTGGAACTTTTCGGAGGCCTATAGAAAACTCCCAACAGGGTGACCTCTCCTTTCCTGTTTCTAACGTCAGCCCATACTACCTCAGTAGACGAGTCCTCATCAAACGTCCTTTCTGCCACCGTAATACTGTCCTTGACTAACAATGCCACACCTCCCCCTCTTTTACCACCTTCCCTGATCTTACTGAAACATCTAAACCCCGGAACCTGCAACAACCATTCCTGTCCCTGCTCTATCCATGTCTCCGAAATGGCCACAACATCGAAGTCCCAGGTACCAACCCATGCTGCAAGTTCACCCACCTTATTCCGGATGCTCCTGGCATTGAAGTAGACACACTTCAAACCACCTTCCTGCCTGCCGGTACACTCCTGCGACCTTGAAACCTTATTCATGACCTCACTACTCTCAACCTCCTGTACACTGGAGCTACAATTCAGGTTCCCATCCCCCTGCTGAATTAGTTTAAACCCTCCCGAAGAGCATTAGCAAAGTTCCCCCCCAGGATATTGGTACCCGTCTGGTTCCGGTGCATACCATCCCATTTGTAGAGGTCCCACCTACCCCAGAATGAGCCCCAATTATCCAGGTATCTGAATCCCTCCCTCCTGCACCATCCCTGTAACCATGTGTTCAACTGCTCTCTCCCTATTCCTCGCCTCGCTAGCATGTGGCACGGGTAACAAACCAGAGATAACAACTCTGTTTGTTCTAGCTCTAAGCTTCCACCCTAGCTCCTTGAATTTCTGCCTTACATCCCCATCCCTTTTCCTACCTATGTCATTGGTGCCTATGTGGACCACGACTTGGGGCTGCTCCCCCTCCCCCTTAAGGATCCCGAAAAACACGATCCGAGATATCACGGACCCTGGCACCTGGGAGGCAACATACCAACCGCGAGTGTCTCTCGTTCCCACAGAATCTCCTATCTGTCCCCCTAACTATGGAGTCCCCAATGAATAATGCTCTCCTCCTCTCCCCCCTTTCCCTTCTGAGCAACAGGGACAGACTCTGTGTCAGAGACCTGTACCCCATGGCTTACCCCTGGTAAGTCGTCCCCCCCAACAGTATCCAAAATGGTATATTTGTTATCGAGGGGAACGGCCACAGGGGATCCCTGCACTGTCTGCATGTTCCCTTTCCGTCCCCTGACTGTAACCCATCTACCTTTTTCCTGTACCTGAGGAGTGACTGTAACTCCTCTCAATTACCCCCTCAGCCTCCCGAATGATCCGAAGTTCATTCAGCTCCAGCTCCAGTTCCCTAAAGCGGTTTCCGAGGAGCTGGAGTTGGGTGCACTTCCTGCAGATGAAGTCAGTGGGGACACTAGTGGTGACCCTTACCTCCCACATTCTACAGGAGGAGCATACAACTGCCCTAACATCCATTCCCACTGTTCTGAATTCCCAAACTGACTATTGAAAAAAACACTAGTAACCTTACCAAATCGGCGCTCAGAACCTGTTTTTTTTGGTTAGAGGAGGAGGATGGCTGGCAGACACTACCTAGGTAGTGTTTTGGGTAAAGCAACCGCCCAAATATATTACCTCACTTACTCACTCCAAAAGTCACGCGAGGTAAGACTTTTATAATCGAAAAGCTTACCTTCCCAGGGTGCCCTCGCGCTTCATCCCGGACTCCCGCCGCTGAAACAACTGAAAGGCCGCAGTCACGCGAGGTAAGACTTCTTTAATCGAAAAGCTTACCTTCCCAGGGTGCCCTCGCGCTTCCTCCCGGACTCTCACCGCTGAAACAAGATCCCTCTATTCCTCCATACTGCCAAGAATCCTGCCATTAACCCTGTATTCTGCATTCAAATTCGACCTTCCAAAATGAATCACTTCACACTTTTCTGGGTTGAATTCCAGCTGCCACTTCTTCGCCCAGCTCTGCATCTTGTCAATGCCCCATTGCAACCTACAACAGCCCTCCACACTATTCACAACTCCACCAACCTTCGTGTCATCGGCAAACTTACTCCACCCCTCCACTTCCTCATCCAAGTCATTTATAAAGATCACAAAGAGCAGAGGTCCCAGAACAGATCCCTGCGGCACACCACTGGTCACCGAGCTCCAGGCTGAATACTTCCCATCTACTACCACCCTCTGTCTTCTATTGGACAGCCAGTCTTCTATTCAGACAGCCGAATTTCCCTGAATCCCATGCCTCCTTACTTTCTGAATGAGCCTACCATGTGGAACCTTATCAAATGCCTTGCTAAAATCCATATACAGCACATCCACTGCTCTACCTTCATCAATGTGTTTTATCACATCCTGAAAGAATTCAATAACGCTTGTGAGGCATTACCTGCCCCTCACAAAGTCATGCTGACTGTTTCTAATCAGACAGTGCTTTTCCAAATAATCATAAATACTATCCCTCAGAATCCTCTCCATTAATTTGCCCGCCACAGAAATAAGACTGACTGGTCTATAATTCCCGGGATTATCCCTATTCCGTTTCTTGAACAAGGGAATGATATTTGCCATCCTCCAATCATTTGGTACTACTCCATTGGACAGTGAGTATGTAAAGATCATTCCCAAAGGGGCAGCATTCTCTTCCCTTGCTTCCCATAGTAACCTTGGGTATATCCCGTCTGGCCCAGGGGACTTATATATCCTCAAGTTTTTCAAAATTTCTAGCACATCCTCCTTCGTAACATCAACCTGTTCGAGCATATTTGCCTGTTTCACGCTGTCCTCACAAATGTCAAGGCCCTTCTCACTGGTGAATACTGAAGCAAAGTGTTCGTTAAGGACCTCCCCTACCTCCTCCAACTCCGCGCACAAGTTCCATCCACTATCGCTGATTGGCCCTAACCTCACTCTGGCAATCCTCTTGTTTCTCACATAAGTATAGAACACCTCGGGATTTTCCTTAATCTTACCCGACAAGGTTTCTTCATAGCCCCTTCTACTCTCCTAAGTCCATTCTTTGGTTCCTTCCTGGCTACCTTTTACCCCTCTAAAGCCCTGTCCGATCCTTGTTTCCTCAACCTTAAGTGAGCTTCCTTCTTCCTCTTGACTCGATGTTCCACATGTCTTGTCATCCAAGGTTCCTTCACCTTAAAAATCCTTTCCTTGCCTCAGTGGGACAAACCTATCCAGTACTTGTAGCAACTGCTCCCTTAACAACCTCCACATTTCTTTTGTGCATTTCCCGGAGAACATCTGTTCCCACTTTATGCTTCGCAGTTCCTGCCTGATAGCATTGTAATTCCCCTAACCCCAATTAAATACTTTTCCATACCATCTGCTCGTATCCCTCTCCATGACTATGTTAAAGGTGAGGGAGTTGTGATCACTATCACCGAAATGCTCCCTCGCCAAGAGATCTGACACCTGGCCTGGTTCATTGACAAGCACCAAATCCAATATGGCCTCCCTTCTGGTCGGCCTATCTACATATTGAGTCAGAAATCCTTCTTGGACACACCTGACAAAATCTGCTCCATCTAAACTATTTGCACTTAGGAGGTTCCAGTCGATATTAGGGAAGTTGAAGTCACCCATGACAACAACCCTTTTATTTCTCGAACAGAACTGTGTCCCTGTTACTGAGTGCAAGCTATTTGTAATAGTTTGCACTCAGGAAAAGGGACACAATTCTGTTTGAGAAACATCTCGCATTGTAAAGTGTCTTTGGCGTAGTAAAATTCCACAAGGTTTTTTTTCAAAACAAATGCTGTGCAAAAATGTTTAAAAGCCACAAGAGGGTATACTACAAGGCAATGACCAAAAGTTGTTCGAAGAGGTAGTTTTTAAGGACATTGAATAGGAAATCGAGGTGGAGAGACACTGGGAGAAAATTCTATCGCCTTGGGCCTGGGCAGCTGAAAGTTGCAAATGATGGAGTAATTATATCAGTGTACACAAGAAGCTAAAATTAGATGATTCCAAAGTTCTCACAGACTAGTTAGAGGAGGCTGGAGAGAGGGAGGGGCAAGATAATGAAAGGATTTAAAAACTCAGATAAGAATTTTAAAATAGATTTGGGAATCAGTGTAGATCAAACAGCACAAAATGTCCAAAAAAGTACAAGGACATATGAGGTTTGGATGGCCTTCTGTTTATGGAGGGGACAGTGTTGTTATCTGGCAGCTCTCTCACTCGTTGAGCTGCCATTTGTGAGGCTGCATGTTTGTGAGGTTGTGGATGAGGAACTAGTGTTTTGGAGATGTTTGTTGCTTGGTGAGGAGTCCAGGTTTGGCCATCCCCTGCATCATGACTCATCCTTCTCTGGGGTGAGTGTGTTTGCAATTCCATGCAGTGCTTAACTTGTAAAACCTGTATTTTATTGAAAGAAATTTGTGCAATGTGTTGTCGGTACTGAACCCTGCTTTGCATATTCGTGATCATTGAATGCACTCATCCTCATACTCTACTTTCTGCATATAACTTCTCCAGCTTTCAATACCATCCTCCTAAATTTGGCAGTCACTGATACACAACTTTCCACTCAGGCTGCTAAACTGATGTTTACAGGAATGTTATGGATTTATATAATGACAATATTCTTGCTGAATGAGAGATAACATCATTTCACTCTGGTCAGACCGTGGCTTCTATGACTGTTTTCTTTGTGGTCTACATAATAAGGGGGAGGTGATGGCCTCGTGGTATTGTCACTGGACTGTTAATCCAAAGACCCCAAGTAAAGTTTGAGTCAAAGGGGTTTACAGAATATAGAAACAAGCCCTTCTTGTCCATGCTGCCCAGTTTTCATAATTAAACTAGTCCCATTTGCCTGCATTTAGTCCATATCCCTCCATAAGAATCCCATCCATGTATCTGTCCAAATGTTTCTTATTTGTTTTTAAAAAACAGAATCCCTACAGTGTGGAAGCAGGCCCATCAACTCAGACCCTCTGAACAGCATCCCACCCCCTACCCTGCTCCTGTGACCCTGCATTTCCCGTGGCCAATCTACTTAACCTGCGCATCTTTGGACTATGGGAAGAAACTGGAGTGTCTGGAGAAAACCCACACAGATATGGGGAGAATGTGCAATCTCCACACAGACAGTCACCCGAGGCTGGAATCAAACCCAACTCCCTGGTGCTGTGAGGCAGCAGTGTTAATCTCTGAGCCGTTAACCTGTTCCATGAACTAGGTTCAAATCTGCAGATTGTGGAATTAGTATCCAATAAAAATCTGGAATTAAGAGTGTAAATGATGACCATTGCTGATTGTCAGTAAAAACCCATCTGGTTCACCAGCATCCTTTAGGGAAGGAAAGTGCCATCCTTACCTGGTCTGGCCTATATGTGACTCCAGACCCACCACAATGTGGTTGACTCGAACCAGCCTCTGGGCAATTAACGATGAACAGTAAATGTTGGCTCAGCCAGAGATGTCCACGTCCTGTGAATGAATAAAAGAGAAATCTGTTTTTGTGACAATGTCACAAATCAGAGAGATGTTTAACTGATCAGTACAATTTCTGTTATTTTGGAGAATGCACTCACATTTAATTCAGCCACCACCTTCAGAACATAGCAACAGGAGGCCATTCAGACCATCAACTCTGTTCTACAATTCAATTAGACAATCTTTCTTCTGTACCTATCTACCTGTCTTGGTTTCATAACCATTATTACTCTTCACCTGGCAAAAAGTTATCAATGTTCATTATGAAATCTGGTTGTGTAAACACATATGTCAAGTCTTTGAAGGAAGCTGGACTAGTTTGGAGTGCCTTTGAAAAAGCATATGGAACCTTCCATTGAGAGGCATGGCACACAGAAAGCAAGGAACTAATTTTAAATCTTTACAAAATATTGGATGGAGCCTAGTTGCATTATTTCTGGGATAAGCAGTTTGCAAGGGATGGTGAGACTTTTGGGGAGTTGCAGCATAGATTAAACAGAATGGTATCAGGGATGTGGGACTTGAGATAGTCTGGCTATACAGGTATTCATAATCATGAAGAGTTTTGGTATGTGTAATAATTATAAACTAACAGTGACAGAAGGATTAGCAACCAGAATATGTAGATTTGAGATAATTAGCAAAAGACTCAGAGCCAAAATGACACATAGTTTAATGCTGTAAATTGTGTTAAATGGGAGTACACTACCTGAAAGGGTAATGGAAACAAGTTCAATAATAACTTTCAGAAAGGAATAAGATACGTACTGTAGAGATGGACTGATTGATTAGCTCATCAAAGAGCTGGCACAGCAGGATGGGCTGAATAGCAACCTTCTCATGGAATTATAGAATAGTTACAGCAGAGAAGGAAGTTATTCTATCCTATCATATCCATGCTGGGTCTTTGCAGGAGAAATTCACCTGGAGCCACTCACCTACCTTTTTCCCATAGCCCTCCAAACATTTCTTCTTCAGATAATACATTAATTTCCTCTTGAATGCCTTGATTGCCCCTGTCTCCACCACATGCTCAGGCACTGTATTCCTGATCCTAACCACTTGCTGTGTGAACAATGTTTTCCTCATGTCATCATTGTTTCTTTTCAATGTGCATCCTCTGGTTCTCAATCCTTCTGCAATGGGAACAGTTTCTCTTCCTCTGTGGGTACACACCCCTCTGAATATATCCATCAACTCTGTCCAACATTTTCCTTAAGGAGAAGAGCTTCTCAAATTTATCCACATAACCAGACATCCTCATAGAATCCCTACATAGAATCCCTACAGTGTGGAAACAGGCCCTTCGGCCCAACAAGTCCACACTGAACCTTAGTGCATCCACCCAGACCCATCCCCCTATAACCCACCTAAGGCTACACATCCCTGAACACTATGGGCAATTTAGCATGGCCAATCCACCTAACCTGCACATCTTTGGACTGTGGGAGGAAACCAGAGCACCTGGAGGAAACCCACGCAGACACGGGGAGAATGTGCAAACTCCACACAGACAGACACCCGAGGCTAGAATCAAACCTGGGTCCCTGGTGCTGTGAGGCAGCAGTGCTAACCACTGTGCCACCGTGCCGCCCCAAATGATTCATCCCTGAATGATTCTGTGAACTCTCATCCACCCTGGAGCCTTATGTAATTCCAGACTCACTTCAACATGATGACTGTCAATTGATTTCTGGTGGCTTAGAAAATCACCCGGTAATATCCAAACTGTTACAAAAAACAAGTGTTTTAAGAAAAAGCCCACTAGCAGTCTCTCAGAGTTGTGACAGAGGAGAAATAAAGATCGAGAGCTTGACTTGGAATTAAAAACAGTGTCACTTCTGCAAGATGCTTCAGCAGTGAATGCCTTCTTGTTTCTTGAGGCCTCACCCAAAAAACAGGTTTTTCCTCTATGCCTGCCAGTCAGGATTTACAGAACAGCTTCATGAGTCAGAGAATGTTCTATGTCAGCCATATCAGTATATGTACTGAACAAGGCACAATGTGGGTCAGTGAATGTGGAGGTGATAGGTGAACAGGAATTTCTTCAACTTAGGATATGATCAGCTGAGTGGGCTCATACATAGCTATCATAATTCATGTAGCCATCTTGAGAAAGCTGTGGCTCAGTTTAGCACATAGAAACAAGAGTAGGTAATCCCTTCAAAGATAATGATCTAAACAAGTTATCTGAGATTCACAAAATCATAGAATTCCTACAGTGTGGAACGAAGCCATCCAGCCCAACAAGTCCACACTGACCCTCTGAAGGGCATTTGCCCACCCCTCTCCCTTTCCCTGTAACCCTGCATTTCCCATGCCTAACATACCCCGGAACACAATGGGTAATTCAGCATGGCCAATCTACCCAGCCTGTACATCTTCGGACTGTGGGGAGAATCTGGAGCACCCGGAGGAAACCCACGCAGACACGGGGAGAATGTGCAAACTCCACACAGACAGTTGCCCGAGGGTGGAATTGAACCCGGGTCCCTGGCGCTGTGAGGAAGCAGTACTAACTACGCTCAGATTCTTGACAGGTATATCACTAAAATCAAAGACACAAGTTAATAGCATAATGAAGAGACCATCCAGAACCCTGAGTGATTCCTTGTGTCATTATATGTAAACTTGGGTAAATATCTGTTCCCTTGTCCTTTGCTTTGTATTTCTACAATCTGTAATGCAAAAGGGCTGTGGACTCAAACCCAATATCAAAGTTTGAGTGCAGAATTTAAACAAATCTGAAGACAATATTAAGGGACAGCTGCATTTGCACACTTGCTCCCCTAATTCACTTGTTCCCCCTGGTCAGCTCTGGTTGTGTCTAGTTGATGCTGTCCAGTTGTAATTGGAAGTCATTATTCTGGTAACATGGATCAAATGGATGCATGAGCACATTTCAGTCAAATAAACCTTCTGGTCTTTCATTCCTGGGTAGCCTACGTTTGGACAGCATGTGATTTCTGTTTTTCCACAGAGAGATCAGCCATCATCATTCAATGTGCATGCCGTCAGTATCTTGCAAGGAAGGAAAGGATCAAACGTCTCAAGGCGAAGGAGAACTATGAGGAGTTAATGGAACAACTTCAGAGAGAGGTAGGAGAACCACAATAGCCCAAGCAGTCATCTTCACCCAGACACGATTTTAATCCCCTTCCTTGTTCATTCCTTTCTGCCACAAAAATAAAACGGGAAAGGTGGCCTGGCCATGGCTAACAAGGGAAATTAGGAATAGTATTAGAGGCATACAAATTGGCCATAAAGGCAGCAGGTCGGTGGATTGGGAGCAGTTTAAATTTCAGCAAAGGGAATGATTGAGGGTGAAAATAGAGCACAAAAATAAATTTCAGGGAACATGCAAACTGATTATAAAAGTTTATACAGGTATGTATAGAGAAAGCAGTTGGTGCAGACAAATATACGTCCCTAATAGTCAGAAACAGGGGAAGTTATAATGGGGAACAAAGAGGTGGCTGACCAATTAAATAAATAAAACAAATAACTGCAGACACTTGAAAACTGAAACAAAAACACTAATTGCTGGAAAAACTCATCAGGTTTGGCAGCATCTGTGGAGAGAGAGTTAACGTTTTGAGCCCGAAAGGGTCAATGAAAGGTTATCCGTTCACTCTGCTTGCTCTCCACATCAGACCTGCTCAATTAAATAAATATCTTGGTTCTGGCTTCACAAAGGATAATGTCCCAAAAATATTGGGGAACCAGGGGTCGAGAGAGAGGGCAAAACTAAAGGAAATCGATATTAATAGAGAAACGGCTTTCTGAAAATTGATTGGATTAAATCCCGATCAATCCCCAAGGTCTGAAAATCAATGTCTCAGATTACTTAAGGACGTGACCCTAGAAATAGTGGGTAGATTGGTTGGCATCTTTCAAGATTCTATAGAGTCTGGAACAGTTCCTGTGGATTGGAGGGTATCTATTTAAAAAGCTGATAAGGTGAAAACAGGGAATTATAGACCGGTTAGTCTCACAATGGTAGTGAGGAAAATGTTAGAGTCCATTAAAGAATCATTAACAGCAGAGCGCTTGGAAAACAGTGACAAGATTGGACAGTCAGCATGGATTTACCAAAGGGAAATCAGGCTCGACAAATCGACTGGAATTCTTTGAGGATGTAACTAGTGGAACTGATCACGTGGAACTCATGGTTGACTTGGACTTTCATAAAGCTTTTGACAAAGTGACATATTAGAGATTATTGTGTAAAATGAAAGTGGGTGGAATTGGGGTTGTGTACTGAGATGGACAGAGAACTGAGTTGGTAAACAGGAGACAGACGGTAGGACTAACCAGGTCTTTTACCCAAGTCACAGGCAGTGACTAGTGGGGTACCCAGCTATGCACAGTACACACTAATGGTTCAGATCGGTGCTGGGACTGTAAGTAAGCATGCAGGTGCAGCAGGTGGTGAAGAAGGTAAATGGTATGTTGGCCTTCATTGTGAGAGGTTTTGAGGGCAGGAGCAGGGATGTGCGGTTGCAGTTAGGGTCTAGGCCCGAAATGTCAGCCTTCCTGCTCCTCTAATGCTGCTTGGCCTGCTGTGTTCATCCAGCTCTGCACCTTATTATCTCAGATTCTCCAGCATCTGCAGTTCCTGCTATCCCTGGAGTATTGTCTGCAGATTTAGTTTCCTTATCGAGGGGATGCTCTGGCGATGGAGGGAGTGCAGTGAAGGGTTTACCAGACTGATTCCTGGGGTGGCAGGACTGACGTATGAGGAGAGACTGAATCAGTTGGGACCATACTCACGGGAGTTTAGAGGAATGAAGGGAAAGCTTATGGAAACCTCTAAAATTCAAACAAGACTAGACAACATAAACACAGAAATAATGTTCCCAGAGCCAGAAGCCACAGACAAAAGATGTGTGGTAGACCACTTAGGACTGAGATGAGGAGATATGTCTTCACACAGAGAATGGTGAGCTTGTGGGATTCTCTGCCACAGAAAGTTGTAGAGGTCAAAGCATTGAATTTTTCCAAGAGAAAGTTAGAGATGGTTCTTAAGACTAAACGGATTAAATGGTATGGGGAGAAAGCAGGAACAGGGTGCTGCGTTAGATGATCAGCCATGGCCTCGGCCTGCTCATATTCTCTACGTTTCTGTTTTCCCATACCCTGTGTGTTGGAGAGGCAATGGCCTAGTAGAATTATCACTGGACTGTTATTTCAGAGACATAGAGAATGTTCTGGGGACCCAGGTTCAAATCCTGCCACAGCAGATGGTGCAATTTGAATTTGATAAATATCTAGAACTAAGAATCTAATGATGACCATAAACCATTGTTGGGGGAAAAAATCCATCTGGGTCACTAATGTCCTTTAGGGAAGGAAACTGCCATCCTTACCTGGTCTGGCCTACATGTGACTCCAGACCCACAGCAATGTGGTTGACTCTGAACTGCAATTAGGGATGGGCAATGAATACTGCCGAGCCAGTGATGTCCTTGTTCTGTTAATGAATAAAAAAAAGAGCATTATTCCCTTTAGTTTAAAGGGTCGTAGAGCTGTATAGCACAGAAACAGACCCTTCGGTCCAACTTGTCCATGCCGACCAAATGTCCTAAATTAATGTAGTCCAATTTGTCTGTATTTGGCCCATATCCCTCTATACACTTGCTACTCATACACCCATCCAGATGCTTTTTAAATGTTGTAATTGTACCAACCTCCACCAGTTCCTCCGGCAGCTTGTTCCATACACGCACCACCCTCAACATGAACAAGTTGCCCCGGGTCGCTTTCCCATCAAACATTAAACCTATGCCCTCTAGTTTTGGACTCCGCTATCCTGGGGAAAAGATCTTGTCTATTTACCCTATATGATTTTATAAACCTCTATAAGGTCACCCCTCAGCCTCCAACACTCCAGGGAAAATAGCTCCAGCCTATTCGTCTCTCCCGATAGCTCAAACCTTCCAACCCTGGCAACATCCTCATAAATCTTTTCTGAATCTTTTAAGTTTCACAATATCCTTCCGATAATAGGGAGACCAGAAATGAACACAGTATTCCAAAAGTGGCCTAACCAATGTCCTGTACAGCCGCAACATGACCTCCCAACTCCTATACTCAATGCACTGACCAATAAAGGCAAGCATAACAAATGCCTTCTTCACCATCGTAGAACATAGAACATAGAACATTACAGCGCAGTACAGGCCCTTCGGCCCTCGATGTTGCGCCGACCTGTGAAACTAATCTGAAGCCAATCTATCCTACACTATTCCATTATCATCCATATGTTTATCCAATGACCATTTAAATGCCCTTAAAGTTGGCGAGTCTACTACTGTTGCAGGCAGGGCATTCCACGCCCTTACTACTCTCTGAGTAAAGAACCTACCTCTGACATCTGTCCTATATCTATCATCCCTCAATTTAAAGCTTTGTCCCCTCGTGCCAGCCATCACCATCCGAGGAAAAAGGCTCTCACTGTCCACCCTATCTAATCCTCTGATCATCTTGTATGTCTCTATTAAGTCACCTCTTAACCTTCTTCTCTCTAACAAAAACAGCCTCAAGTCCCTCAGCCTTTCCTCATAAGACCTTCCCTCCATACCAGGCGACATCCTGGTAAATCTCCTCTGCACCCTTTCCAATGCTTCCACATCCTTTCTATAATGCGGTGACCAGAACTGTACGCAATACTCCAAGTGCGGCCGCACCAGGGTTTTGTACAGCTGCAACATGACCTCATGGCTCCGAAACTCAATCCCTCTACCAATAGCCCCAAAACAGATCCTTGAGGTACACCACTAGTAACTGAACTCCAGGATGAACATTTCCCATCAACCACCACCCTCTGTCTTCTTACAGCGAGCCAATTTCTGATCCAGACCGCTAAATCACCCTCAATCCCATGCCTCCATATTTCCTGCAATAGCCTACCGTGGGGAACCTTATCAAACGCTTTACTGAAATCCATATACACCACATCAACTGCTTTACCCTCATCCACCTGTTTGGTCACCTTCTCAAAGAACTCAATAAGGTTTGTGAGGCACGATCTACCCTTCACAAAACCGTGTTGACTATGATTATAAATCCTATCTCTTATAAGCCTTTCCAACACTTTACCCACAACCGAAGTAAGATTCACTGGTCTATAATTACCAGGGTTGTCTCTACTCCCCTTCTTGAACAAGTGGACAACATTTACTGTCCTCCAGTCTTCTGGCACTATTCCTGTAGACAATGACGACATAAAGAT
>NC_063333.1:743970-804986 GCF_021869965.1 Rhincodon typus
GACAGGATATTACCAGCAACCCCCATGATGATGGCACTGCCACAACAGCCTCAGTACTCTACACCACCAACTGCCAATTTCCAGACACCATCCTACAGCTCATCCGCTTCATCCTAAACGACAACATCTTCACCTTCGACGACCAGTTCTTTATCCAGGCACATGGAACAGCTGACAGCAAGGTGCAGAGCTGGATGAACACAGCAGGCCAAGCAGCATCATAGGAGCAGAGAGGCTGACGTTTCGGGCCTAGACCCTTCTTCAGAAATGGGGGAGGGGAAGGGGGTTCTGAAATAAATAGGGAGAGAGGGGGAGGCGGATAGAAGATGGATAGAGGAGAAGATAGGTGGAGAGGAAACAGACAGGTCGAAGAGGCGGGGATGGAGCCAGTAAAAGGTGAATGTAGGTGGGGAGTTAGGGAGGGGACAGGTTAGTCCAGGGAGGACGGACAGGTCAAGGGGGCGGGATGAGGTTAGTAGGTAGGAGATGGGGGTGCGGCTTGAGGTGGGAGGAGGGGATAGGTGGGAGGAAGAGACGAGCTGGGCTGGTTTTGGGATGCGGTAGGGGGAGGGGAGATTTTGAAGCTTGTGAAATCCACATTGATACCATTGGGCTACAGGGTTCCCAAGCAGAATATGAGTTGCTGTTCCTGCAACCTTCGGGTGGCATCGTTGTGGCACTGCAGGAAGCCCAGGATGGACATGTCGTCTGAGGAATGGGAGGGGGAGTTGAAATGGTTCGCGAGGGGAGGTGCAGTTGTTTATTGCAAACTGAGCGTAGGTGTTCTGCAAAGCAGCCCCTGAGGCTCCGCTTGTGGCCACCTCTACATCGGGGAAACCAACGGGTACAGCGGATGCAGTATACCACATTGGCAGATGTGCAGGTGAACATCTGCTTAATGTGGAAAGTCTTCTTGGGGCCTGGGATGGGGGTGAGGGAGGAGGTATGGGGGCAGGTGTAGCACTTCCTGTGGTTGCAGGGAAAAGTGCCGGGTGTGGTGGGGCTGGAGGGGAGTGTGGAGCGGACAAGGGAGTCACGGAGAGAGTGGTCCCTCCGGAAAGCAGATAAGGGTGGGGAGGGAAAAATGTCTTTGGTGGTGGGGTCGGATTGCAGATGGCGGAAGTGTCGGAGGATGATGCGTTGGATCCGGAGGTTGGTGGGGTGGTACGTGAGGACGAGGGGGATTCTTTTTTGGTTGTTATTGCGGGGACGGGGTGTGAGGGATGAGTTGCGGGAAATGTGGGAGACACGGTGGAGGGCATTCTCGACCACTGAGGGGGGGGAAGTTGCGTTCCTTGAAAAAACGAGGACATCTGAGATGTACGGGAGTGGAATGCCTCATCCTGGGAGCAGATGCAGCGGAGGCGAAGGAATTGGGAATAGGAGATGGCATTTTTGCAGGAAGGTGGGTGGGAGGAGGTGTATTCTAGGTAGCTGTGGGAGTCGGTGGGCTTGAAATGGATATCGGTTTCTAGGTGGTTGCCCAAGATGGAGACAGAGAGGTCCAGGAATGAGAGAGAGGTATTAGAGATGGTCCAGGTGAACTTAAGGTTGGGGTGGAAGGTGTTGGTGAAGTGTATGAACTGTTCGAGCTCCTCATGGGAGCACAAGGCGGCGCCGATACAGTCATCAATGTAACGGAGGAAGAGGTGGGGTTTAGGGCCAGTGTAGGTACGAAAGAGGGATTGTTCCACGTAACCTACAAAGAGGCAGGCATAGCTTGGGCCCATGCGGGTACCCGTGGCCACCCCCTTTGTCTGTAGGAAGTAGGAGGAATTGAAAGAGAAGTTGTTGAGGGTGAGGACGAGTTCGGCTAAGTAGATGAAGGTGTCAGTGGAGGGGGACTGGTTGGGCCTGCGGGACAGGAAGAAGCGGAGGGCCTTTAGGCCATCTGTATAGGGAATGCAGGTGTATAGGGACTGGACGTCCATGGTAAAGATGAGGTGTTGGGGACCGGGGAATTGGAAGTTCTGGAGAAGGTGGAGGGCGTGGGTGGTGTCACGGACATAGGTAGGGAGTTCCTGGACCAAGGGGGAGAAAATGGAGTCAAGATAGTTGGAGATAAGTTCGGTGGGGCAGGAGCAGGCGGAGACAATGGGTCGACCAGGGCATTCCGGTTTGTGGATTTTGGGAAGGAGATAGAAGCGGGCGGTGCGGGGTTGGGGAACGATGAAGTTGGAGGCCGTGGGTGGGAGGTCACCTGAGGTGATGAGGTTGTGGATGGTTTGGTGCTCGGGGGTGGGGTCATGATCAAGGAGGCGGTAGGAGGAGGTGTCGGAGAGTTGGCTTCTGGCCTTGGTGATGTCGAGGTCAGTGCGCCATACTACAACTGCGCCTCCCTTGTCCGCGGGTTTTATGGTGAGGTTGGGATTGGAGCAGAGGGAGCGGAGGGCTGCACGTTCTGCGGGGGAGAGGTTGGAGTGGGTGAGAGGGGTGGAGAGGTTGAGGCGATTGATGTCTCGACGGCAGTTGGAGATGAAGAGGTCGAGGGTGGGTAGGAGGCCTTGGGGTGGTGTCCAGGAGGAGGGGTGTGTTGGAGGTGGGAGAAGGGGTCAGTAGAGAGAGGGTTAGGTTCACGGTTGAAGTAGTAAGCGTGGAGGCGGAGGCGGCGGAAAAACTGCTCTATGTCCAAACGTGAGCGGTATTCGTTGATGTGTGGGTGGAGGGGGACAAAGGTGAGCCCTTTACTGAGGACTGACCATTCGTCCTCAGTAAGGGGGAGGTCTGGGGGGATGGTGAAGACTTGGCAGGGCTGGGTGCTATTGTCCCCTCTGGAGCTGCTGGCTGTGGAGGCTGTGGGCGGAGCGACGTTGGCGTCGGCTGTGGGCGGAGTTGCGTCGGCATAGGCTGTGGGCGGAGTTGCGTCGGCTTCTGTGATGGGCGGAGCGGCGTCGGCGGTGGGCGATAGATGGGTCCAGATTTGCTTCCCAATATGCCAACATTTTCATGCACAGGTTTGAATAAGACTTCTTTGCTGTACAGAACCTCTGACCAACACTATACACCAGATACATTGACAACATTTTCTTCCTTTGGACTCATGGCGAGGAATCACTGAAACAACTACATAGTGATATCAGCAAGTTTCATCTCACCATCAGACTTACCATGGACTATTCTTTAGAATCGCTGTCATTCTTGGACACACACATCTCCATCAGGGACAGACACCTCAGTACCTCACTCTACTGTAAGCCCACGGATAATTTTATGATGCTGCACTTCTCTAGCTACCACCCAAAACATATTAAAACAGCCATCCCCTATGGACAAGCCGTACATATACGCAGGATCTGCTCAGATGAAGATGAATGAGACAGACACTTGAAGGTGTTGAAGGATGCCCTCATAGGAACAAGATACGACGCTCAACTTATCGATTGCTGGTTCTGATGTGCCACAGTGAAAAACTGTAATGACCTCCTCAAAAGACAGACACGGGGTATGTCCAATAGGGTACCCTTCGTCATCCAGTACTTCCCGGGAGCGGAAAAACTACATCAGGTTCTTCACAGCCTTCAACACATTATCGATGACGATGAGCACCTTACCAGGATCTTCCCCATGTCTCCACTTCTCACCTTCAAACAACTGCCAAATCTTAAACAGACCATTGTTCACAGCAAACTACCCAGCCTTCAGGACAACATCAACCACAACACTATACAACACTGTCATGGCAACCTCTGTAAGACATGTCAGATCATCGACATGGACACTGCCATCACACGTGGGAACACCACCCACCACGTACACGGCAGATAGTCATGTGACTCGGCCAACATTGTCTATCCCATACGCTGCAGGCAAGGATGCCCCGGGGCAGGGTATATTGGTGGGACCATGGAGACGCTATGACAATGGATGAATGGACACCGCGCAACAATCACCAAAAGAGAATACAAAGTGGGAAAGTGTGAGGTCATGCACTTTGGTAAGAAGAATAAAAACATGGACTATTTTCTCAATGGGGAGAAAATTCAGAAGTCTGAAGTGCAAAGAGACTTGGGAGTTCTAGTTCAGGATTCTCTCAAGGTAAACTTGCAGGTTGAGTCAGTAGTCAGGAAGGCAAATGCAATGTGGCACTTATTTTGAGAGGACTTGAATATAAAAGCAGGGATGTACTACTGAGGCTTTGGAAGGCTCTGGTCAGGCCACATTTGGAGTATTGTGTGCAGCTTTGGGGCCCATATCTCAGGAAGGATGTACTGGCCCTGGAACAGGTTCAGAGGAGGGTCACGAGAATGGTCAGCTTAACATATGAGGGACATTTGAGGGCTCTGGGATATACTCATTGGAGTTTAAAAGAATGAGGGGGATCTAATTGAAACTTACAGAATAGTGAATGGCCTGGACAGAGTGGATGTTGGGAAGATGCTTCCACTGGTAGGAGAGACTAGGTGCCAAGGGCACAGCCTTAGAGTAAAGGGAAGACCTTTTAGAACGGAGATAAGGAGAAACTTCTTCAGCCAGAGAGTGGTGAATCTACGGAATTCACTGCCACAGAAGGCTGTGGAGGCCAGGTCATTGAGTACATTTAGGACTGAGATAGAAAGGCCCTTGATTATCAAGGGGATCAAGGGTTACGTGCAGAAAGCAGGAGAATGGGGTTGAGGAACTTATCAGCCATGATTGAATGATGGAGCAGACTCGATGGGCTGAATGGCCTAATTTCTGCTCTTATGGTCTTATAGGAATGTTCCCTCCCAGTGGGGAGAACACTTCAGTGGTCAAGGACTTTCAGCCTTGGATCTTTGCCCTCCAAAGCGGATTTTGGGATACACAACAATGCAATTGCCGAGCAGAGACTGATAGCTACATTCTGTCCCTATGAGGACGGCCTCAACTGGGATCTTGGGTTCATGTTGCACTACAGGTGACCCCACCCCACTATACAATCTCTCACACACACTCACCCTCTCACATTCTCTCCCTCTCACACACACGCGCGTAAATCTATGGGGTGACTTTGTACTTGCAGAGAGATTCTATTTTGTTCAAAAAGCACACAATTTATAGACTACCAATTAATATGGCATTTCATAAATTCCTACTTTAGAATTAAAACCAGTCTGACTCCAAACCAAAACACAAACAGGTTCTAAATAAGGCCTCACACCTAACTTGCATTGTCTGAACTAAAATGTCACCTCTTCTTTACACTGACAAAATCTAGTTCTCTCAGACAGTGACTTGAAAGAAATTTGGGGATTTACATATACAAATTAATCAATTAAAACCTTCTAACTGATTAAAGATTTAACAGCTTCTTAGGTTTGTTTAATACATCTTCATCAGTGCTGTGACCCTTTGATCTTTTATGTAATAAGTTCTGTGTCTGATACTATCTCTCTCACTAACACCTGAAGAAAGAGCGAAACTCTGAAAGCTTGTGTTTTCAAATAAACCTGTTGAACTGTCACCTGGTGTCGTGTGATTTCTGACCCTGTCCATCCCAGTCCAACACCAGCAGCTCCACATCAGGATTAAATAAGGACAATCACCCTGGGGGCTGGAGTAGCCCAGGGCTCAGTCCTGGAGCTGGACTGGTTAGAACTGGTACTTGCCTCTCTGCAGTTTCTCTCTCAGTTCCAGCTTGGCAAAGGAGAGTTTATCTTCCGCCCTTGCGACTGCCGCTCTCTTTTCCGCCAGCAGCTCCTCTGCATCATGAATAGCCTGAAATGGAGAGAGGACCTTGTCAGAAAACAGCACAAAAACGTCAGAAAAGAGGGTCCATACAGCACGGTTATGTCAAAGCCAAGGTTACTGACCGTGCTCTCTTCCTGCTGCAGTCCAAAAGAACATCTGCATTAGGAGCATGATGAGGCCATTCAGTCCCTGGAGCATGCACCACCATTTGACAAAATCTTGACTGATCTGGTTGTGGCCTCTCAGAGTCATAGAGGATGACAACACTGAAAAAAGCCCTTCAGGCCATCTAGTCTGCACCAGTGCAAGAGATAAGGCTGAAACATTTGCAACAATCTTCAGCCAGAAGTGCCAAGTGAAAGATCCATCTCGGCCTCCTTCAGTGGTCCCCAGCGTCATAGATGCCTGTCTTCAGCCAATTCAATTCATTCCACATGATAAAGAAATGGTTGAAGGCACTGGACACTGCAAAGACTATGTCTGGGTCCTGACAACATTCCGGCAATAGTACTGAAAACTTATGCTCCGGAACTTACCGCTCCTCCAGCCAAGCTGTTCCAGTACAATTACAACACTGGCATCTACCCAACAATGTGGAAAATTGCCTGCGTATCACAAAAAGCAGGATAAATCCAACCCAGCTAATTACTGTCCCATCAGACTACTCTCGATCATCAGAGGAAGGTGTCAGTAACAACGCTTTCAAGCAGCACCTGCTCAGCAATAACCTGCTCAGTGACGCCCAGTTTGGGTTCCGCAAGGGCCACTCAGCTTCAGTCCTCATTACAGCCTTGGTTCAAACATGGACAAAAGAGCTGGTGAGGGTCCTTATGTACATGCAAATTTCCTGAGCTGCTTGAGGAAGAAGAGGCATTGTTGTGACTTCTTGATCATTGCATCTATGTGGGCAGTCCAGGACAGGTTGTTGGTTATCATCACTCCCAGGAACTTGACGCTCTCCACTGTCTCAACCTCTGCTCCTTTGATGTAGATGGGGCGTGTTCTCCTCCCTTCTTGCTGAAGTCAATGATTAGTTCCAACATTGAAAGAGAGCTTGTTATCATTACACTACAACACCAAGCACTCTATTTCCTTACTGTATTCTGACTTATTGTTGTTTGATATCTGTCCTACCATGGTGGTGTTGTCAACAAACTTGTAGATGGCATTCATTTGGAATTTGGCAACACAGTCATGGGTGTACAGGGAATACAGCAGGGAGCTGAGGACATATCCCTGGGGGGTTCCAGTGTTGAGGTGCAGTTGTCTATCTTTATTGATTGTGGTCTGTGAGTCGGAAAGCTGAGGATCCAATTGCAGAGGGCAGAGCTGAAACCAAGGTCACGCAGTTTTGAGGTCAGTCTGGAGGGGATTATGGTGTTGAAGGCCCAGCTGTAGTCGATGAGCAGGAGTCTGACGTAGGTGTCCTTGTTGTCCAGATGTTCCAGCAATGAGTGCAGGGCTAGGGAAATGGTGTCCACTGTGGACTTGTTACATCAGTAAGCAAATTGTAGGGAATTGAGGCAGGCTGGGAGCTGGAGTTGATGTGGGCCATGACCAGCCTCTTGAAGCACTTCATGATTATTGAAGTCACAGCCACTGGGCAGTAGTCATTAAAGGACGTTGCATGTGCTTTCTCAGGTACTGGGATGATGGTGGTCTTCTTGAAGTAGGTGGGGACTTTGGCCTGTAGGAGGGAGAGGTTGAAGATGTTGGTGAATACCTTCACCAGTTGGTCCGCACAGGATCTGAGTGCTCGGCTAGGGACTCCATCTGTGCTGTCACTTTCCTTGGGTTAATCTCAGGAAGACCGATCTGACATCAGCAGCAGTGACAGAGGGATCAGGTGTGTCCAGAGCTGTCAGGTCAGGTATTACACCATTCTGCTCGAACTGAGCATAGAAAGCATTGAGAGTATTAGGGAGGGATGCGATTTTGTCCCTTATCTTGCGCTGCTTCATTTTGTATCCTGTAATGTTGTGTAGGCCTTGCCACAGGTGGTGGGTGTCTGTATGGCTAGTTTGGGCCCTTAGTTTGGTCCGGTACTGCCTCTTGGCATCCCTGATGGCTTTGTGGAGGTAAGATCTGGATTTTCTGTATTGGTCTGGGTCATCCAACTTGAATGCTGCAAGACTAGTCTGCAGTCAATGACCTTCCCTCCATCGTAAGGTCAGAACTGGGGATGTTTGCCAATGATTGCACAATGTTCAGCACCATTTATGATTCCTCTGATATGGAAGCTGTCAATGTTCAAAGGCAACAAGATATGGACAATATCCAGGCTTGGGCTGACAAGTAGCAAGTAAAACTCATGCCACACAAATGCCAGGCAATGACCATCACCAATAAGAGATAATCTAACCATCACCCCTTGACATTCAATGGTGTTACCGTCACTGAATCCCCCACCATCAACATCCTGGGGGTTACATTTAACCAGAAACTCAACTGGACTCACCACATTAACACAGTGGCTACAAGATCAGGTCAGAGTTTAGGAATATTGCAGCGAGTAACTCACCTCCAGACCCCTCAAAGCCTGTCCACCATCTACAAGGCACAAGTCAGGAGTGTGATGGAATACTCCCCACTTGCCTGGATGGGTGTAGCCCCAACAACACTCAAGAAGCTTGACACCATCCAGGACAAAGCAGCCGCTTGATAGGCATTACATCCACAAGCATCCACTCCCTCCACCACCGACGCTCAGTAGCAGCAGTGTGTACTATCTACAAGATGCTCTGCAGAAATTCACCAAAAGATCCTCAGACAGCACCTTCCAAAACCAGAACCACTTCCATCTTGAAGGACAAGGGCAGCAGATACTTGGGAACACCAACCCCTGAAAGTTCTCCTCTGAGCCACTCACCATCTTGACTTGGAAATATATCATCATTCCTTCAGTATCACTGTGTCAAAATCCTGAAATTTTCTACTTAAGGGCATTGTGGGTCAATCTACAGCAGGGTACTGCTGCTGTTCAAGAAGGCAGCTCACCACCGCTCGCTTTCTCAAGGGCAGCAAGGGACAGGCAATAAATGCTGAACAACGCAGAGATGCCCACATCCCATGAACAAATAAATAAATAAAACCTCCTAACTATACTAGCACTTGGCCCTCAGACTTGTATGCTTTGTCATTGCAAATGCACCTCTATATACTCCTTAAATATCATGAGGGTTTCTGCTTCTACCACCCTTACAGGCAGTGAGTTCCAGATTTCCACCACCCTTTAGTGAAAAACATTTTCTTCACATTCCCTCTAAACCTCCTGCTCCTCACCTTATTTCCCTGGTCATTGATCCCTCCACCAAGGGAAAAGTTCCTTCCTGTCTCCCCTATCTATACACTTCATAACTTTATACATCTCAATCATGTTCCACCTCAGACTCCTCTGCTGCAAGGAAAACAACCCTAGTCTTTCCAAACTCTCCAGCTCAGGCAACACTCTGGTAAATCTCCCTCTGCACCCTCTCCAGTCCTGTCACACCCCTCTGATAATGTGGGTTCCAGAACTGCACACAATACTCCACCTGTGGCCTAACCAATGTTTTATACAGTCCCTGCATAACTTTCCTGCTTTTCAACTCTATCCCTCTGCTAATAAAGGCAAGTATACCATATCCTTCTTCACTTTATCCACCTGCCCTTATACCTTAAGGGACTGTTGTATATGCACACCAGGGTCCCTCTGATCCTCGGGGCTTCCCAGGGACCTGCTGTTCATCATATGTTCCCTTGCCTTGTTTGTCCTGCCCAAGTGCATCATCACCTCACATTTATCCGGATTGAATCCCATTTGCTACTGACCAGCGATGGCCTAGTGGTATTACCATAGTTAATCCAGCGACCCAGATAATGTTCTAGCGACCCAGGTTCAACTTCTGCCAAGGCAGATAGTGGAATTTGAATTTAATAAAAATATCTGGAATTAGGAACCTAATGATGACCATGAATCCATTGTTGATTGTCAGGAAAAACCCATCTGGTTCACCAATGTCCTTTAGGGAAGGAAACTGCCATCCTTACCTGGTCTGGCCTACATGTGACTCCAGACCCACAGCAATGTGGTTGACTCTTAACTGCCGTCTGGGCAATAAATGCTGCCTGGCCAGCGATGCCCTCAGCCTGTGAATGAATAAAGGAAAAAAAAGCCCATCTGACCAGCCTGTCTATATCCTCCTGTAATCTAAGACTATCCTCCTCACTATTTACCATCCTACCAATTTTCGTATCATCTCTGAACTGACTGATCAATTCTCCTATGTTCAAGTCTAAATCATTTAAATATACCACAAACAGCAAAGACTACGTCAAAAGCATTGCCTTCATCTATACACTTGGTTACCTCTTTAAAAAAAATTCAGTCAAGTTGTTAGACATGACCTTCCCTTTACAAACACAACTTTTTTCTGAAGAAGGGTCCCAACCCGAAACATCAGCTTTCCTGCCCCTCTGATGCTGTCTGGCCTGCTGTGCTCCTCCAGCTACACACTGTGTTATCTCTGACTCCAGCATCTGCAGTTCTTACTGTCTCTGACAAAAACAGAAGTTGCTGGGAAAGCTCAGCAGGTCTGGCAGCATCTGTGAAGAAAAAATCAGAGTTAAGTTTTCAGGTCTGGTGACCCTTCCTCGGAACTTCCTTTATCAAAATCATGCTGACTGTTCTTGGTTAATCCCCTGCCTCTCCAAATGCAGATTACGTCAGACTCCTGCCTGTTGACTACAGCTCCACCTTCAACACCGTTATCCCCTTCAGACTGATCTCTAAACTGTGTGACCTTGGTCTTGGCCCCACCCTCTGCAACTGGATCCTCAGCTTCCTGACTCACAGAACGCAATCAGTGAGGATAGGTAACTGCACATCCTTCACAATAACACTCAACACCCACTGGAGCTGCCCCAAGGATGCGTCCTCAGCTCCCTGTACACTCACAGCTGTGTAGCCAAATTCCCAATGAATGTCATCTATAAGTTTGCTGATGACACCACTGTGGTAGGATGGATATCAAACTATCATGAGATAGAGGGCTTGGTGTTCTGATACAATGATAACAATCTCTCTCTCAATGTCGGCAAAACAAAAGAAGTGATCACTGACTTCAAGAAGAAAGGAGGAGGACATGCCCCTATCTTTATCATGAAGCTGAGACGGGGAGGGTCGAGGGCGTCAAGTTCCCAGGAGGGACAATAGCCAACAATCTGTACTGGACCACACACGATGGTCAAGAAGGCACAGCTCTTCCTCAGGCAGCTCAGGAAATTTGGCATGTCCATAAGGTCCCTCACCAACTTTTACAGATGTACCACTGAAAGCATACTGTCTGGGTGCATAACGGCCTGGTATAGCAACTGCTTTGCTCAGAGCTATAAGAAACTACAGTAGGTTGTGTGCACAGCCCAGATCATCACAGAAGTCAACCCCTCATCTATGGACTCCATCTACAATTCTCGTTGCTGCAGTAAGTCTGCCAACGTCAAAGACCATCCCACGCCAGTAATGCTCTCCTACAACCAATTCCGTCAGGCAGGAGATACAGAAGCATTAACACATGCACCAGCAGGTTCAGGAACAGCTTCTTCCCTGCTGTTATTAGACACTGAATGGACCTCTCTAATTTCAAACCTAATGTTGATCTTGCATTGTGTACCTCCTGTGCAATTATAACCCTGTATGCCTCGCTCTGTCTGAGCGCCCTATGATCTGTATATCCTTGTTAGCTATGATCTGCCTGTACTGCTCACAAAACAAAATATTTCACTGTACTTAGGTACATGTGACTACAATAAATCAAATCAAAAATTAATTCTGTCCATCAGAATTGCTTCCAATAGTTTCCCCACCACTGAGGTTCAATTGACCAGCCTGTAGTTTCCTGGTTTATCCCTTGGTTCTTTCTTGAATAATCATGCCATATTGACTGCCCTGCAGTCCTCTGGCACCTCTCCTATAGTCAGAGAGAAACTGAAAATTATAGCCAAAGGCCCTGCTATTTCCACCCTTGCCTCACTCAACAGCCTGAGGTACATTTTGATCAGCCCTGGAGACTTACCTACTTTTAAGCCATATCACTCAGGTCCTCCTCTCGGTCGATGCTCATTTATTCAAGTATATCACAGTCCGTTTCCTGATTTCTCAACCCATATTGTCCCTCTTACTAGTGAACACAAACACAAAGTATAGGTAACAAGATGTAGAGCTGGATGAACACAGCAGGCCAAGCAGCATCAGAGGAACAGGAGCTTTTAAGCTTTCCTGCTCCTCTGATGCTGCTTGGCCTGCTGTATTCATCCAGCTCTACACCTTGTTATCTCAGATTCTCCAGCATCAGCAGTTTCCACTTTCTCATAAAGTATAGGTAGTTCTGTTATAACGCATGTTTTATCAACGCGAATTGGCTGTAACACGATTGAAGAATAGGGGACACTGTTTGGATAATGTGAACTTTCTGCTGTACAGGCATGGCGATTTCCCTATAATGTGATTTTCTACAGTGATTTTCTATAGCGCAAGGTCATGCAAGAATGCAACTATTGTGTTATAGGAGAACAAATGTATTCATTTGGAACCCTAACTAGGTCACCGAGTTATGGCAATAGAGTTGGTGATGTACAGTACTGAAAAAGGTCTTTCTATCCATTACGTATCACTAGCCAAAAACAACCACCTATTCTAATCACCTTTTCCAGCACTTGATTTGCCTTTTCCAGCCTCGTTTTCCTTGGCATCCTAGGGTTCCACACACAAATTACTACTGTGGTCCTTACTTGGCCCTACTTTTTCCCCAGGTATCCTTTTATCTTTAATATACCTAAAATAACAAAGGATTTCTAAATGGAAGGCTGTGACTAGTGGCGTTCCTCAGGGATCAGTGTTGGGACCTTTGCTGTTTGTAATATATATAAATGATTTGGAGGAAAATTTAACTGGTCAGATTAGTAAGTCTGCTGATGACACAAAGGTTGGTGGAATTGCGGATAGCGATGAGGACCGTCAAAGGATACAGCTGGATATAGATCGGTTGGTGTCTTGGGCAGAGAGATGGCAGATGGAATTTAATCCGGAAAAATGTGAGGTAATGCATTTTGGAAGATCTAATCCAGATGAAAAATATACAGTAAATGGCAGAGCCCTTAACAGTACTGATAGGCAGAAGGATCTGGGTGTATAGGTATATAGATCACTGAAAGTGGCAAAGCAGGTGGAGAAGGTAGTCAACAAGGCATATGGTATGCTTGTCTTCATCGGCCGGGGCATTGAGTTTAAAAATTGACGGGTATATAGAACCTTAGTTAGACTGTATTTGGAATATTATGTTCAATTCTGGTCCCCACACTACCAGAAGGATATGGTGGCTTTGGAAAAGGTACAGAAAAGGTTTACCAGGATGTTGCCTGGTATGGAGGGCCTTAGCTATGAGGAGAGGTTGGAGAAAGTTGGGTTGTTCTCACTGGAACAACGGAGGTTGAGTGGCGACCTGATAGAGGTCTACAAGATTATGAAGAGCATGGACAGAGTGGACAGTCAGAAGCTTTTTCCCAGGGTGGAAGAGTCAGTTACTAGGGGCTATACGTTTAAGACGTGAGAGGCAAGGTTTAAAGGTGATGTACGAGACATGTTTTTTACACAGAGGGTGGTCGGTGCCTGGAACTCACTGCCGGGGGAGGTAGTGGAAGCAGAAACTATAGTGACTTTTAAAGGGCACCTTAACAAATACATGAATAGGATGGGAATAGAGGGATATGGTCCCCGGAAGGGTAGGGGGTTTTAGTTGTGACAGGCAGCATATCAGTGCAGGCTTGTAGGGCTGAAGGGCCTTTTCCTGTACTGTAATTTTCTTTGTTCTTTGATTTCCTTTATTTTACCATTGTCATTCATATCCTTTTCTCGTTCTCCTAGACTCAAGTTTCCCCTTGCACATTGTGTTGTCCTCAGCTTTTGTTGTATGGAGTCCTCAGTAATTGCCATAATCCTCCCTTTTTCTCTTTATCTAATCCTGGATATCCCATGATGTCTCACCCTTAGTCTTTATTCAAACATGTTGACCCTGTATGCTGTATATTTTCTTCTTGAATGCGCCCTACTCCTCTGTCACAGATTTACTAAAAGTATTTGCTCCCTGTCTACTCTGGCTAAATCATACCTGATCTTACTAAAATTGAAATTGCCTCAGTTTAGAACCTTAATTTCAGGCCCACCCTTGTCCTTTTCCATGTCAATCTTGAATCTAATGCTCTTCCACTTGAAGTCCTGGACCTTCCCCTCTCTTGTAGGGCCATCTATGTATCTCCTGGATACATTTAAGAATTCTGCTCCCTCTAAACATTTCAAACCATGACTGTTAATTATGACTATCACAGTTAATGTTCAATCATAGAATCCCTACAGTGTGGAAACAGGCCCTTCGGCCCAACAAGTCCACACCAACCCTCAAAGTGTCCCACCCAGACCCATCCACCTATATCCTACCTAATCTACACATCCCTGAACACTATGGACAATTTAGCATGGCCAATCCACCTAACCTGCACATCTTTGAACTGTGGGAGGAAACCGAAGCACCCAGAGGAAATCCACGCAGACACAGGGAGAACGTGCAAATTCCACACAGACAGTCGCCCGAGAGTGGAATCGAACCTGGGTCCCTGGCACTGTGAGACAGCAGTGCTAACCACTGAGCCACCACGCTGCCCCTTCAAGAAAAAAATAAAAAAATTCAGCCCAATATCTCAGCTTTCTAACACACGTAGTGTTTTGCTTTTGTGTTCCAATCATGGTGCCCATTCCGTTTCTGTTTTCAACAGTGATCAATGCTGGTTAAACCACATTTGTAATCATCTATTGCCTTCTGTTTAATTTTGCTGACATTGAGGTCATAGTCGCTGCATGGTGTTAGACTGGAAATTGCCCAATTTTGTTCCATTCAGCGAACAATAATATATGACCCGGTCAGGAAGGCGGTGAGCTTTAACAAGTTGCTTGAAGATAATAAAGTTCACATGAACTTGCTGCTGTTTTTTTCTCCAGGGTTAAGTTTGGGAGGTGCTGTTGAATAAATTTTGATGCATTCCTGCAGTGCACCCAGTAAATTAGTGGTTCTCCAACCTTTTTCGTTGAACAACCCCTTTTCAAATGGTGACATAATCGAGAACCCTGACCCAAATTATAATTATCTATAATAATTATAATATGGAAGTTTTGCATGTAAGGAGCTTTAGTAGTTTTTTTTTTAAAGAGTTGTATTTACCGTTCTTAATTTTGGGGGAGTTGAAATTCCCCACTATCACTACTTCAACATTCCCTATAACATTTGGTTCCCTTGTAAATCAAGAATTTATATAACTCAACCTTAAGAATCTTTGACTTGAATTGAGAATTCACAGACTAATGACACAAAGAGAAGAAAATCTTCCTCATTGTAATCTTAAATGGGAGACCCTTATTTTTGGAAAGTGTATCCCAGTTTTAATCTCCCCCATATAGGGACACTTCTCTCAACATCTATTCTGTCAGGCTTCTCCATATCTTATATGTTCCAATGAGATTAACTCTTAGAATCACAGAATTGTTATGGTGCAGAGCGAGGCCACTCAGCCCATCAGGTGTGCACCGGACTGCTCATTTTATATGGCCATTCACCTGCTTTTCGCTACTTACCATTGCACACCATTTCTATCCAAATAATTATCCAATGCCCCTCTTGAATACCTCAACTGAATCTGCCTTCATCACATATCCAGGAAGTGCATTCCACACCCTAACTACTCACTGAGTGAAAAAGCTTGTTCTCACATCACCCTTGCTTTGTTTGCACATTGCTTTAAATCCAAGCCCTCTTGTTTTCTCTTCTTTCATGTGTGGGAACAGCTTCTTCCTACCTTCTCCATCCAGCCTACTCGTCATTTTGAAAAAAATCTATCAAATCTCCTCTCAGTAAGGGAATCAAGGGTTATGAGGACACATAAGGAAACGGGGGTTGAGGATGATCAGATCAGCCAGGATCTCATTGAACAGTATGGCAGACTTAATGGGCTGAATGGCTGACTTCTACTTCTACGTTGTATCGCCTTATAATCCATAAGATCACAAGATACAGGAGCAGAATTGGTCATTCAGCCCATTGAATCTGCTCTGCCATACGAACATGACTGATACGTTTCTCGACCACATTCTCCTGCCTTCTACCTGTAACCCTTGCTCCCCTTACCAATCAAGAACCTATCAATCTCCGTCTTAAAGGCACACAATGACTTGGCCTGCACAACCCTGTCCAGAAGTGAGTTCCACAGATTCACCACCCTCTGGCTGAAAAACTCCCCCTCATCTCAGCTCTATAGGGTCCTCCTTTCACCTTGAAGCTGAGACCACAGGTCTGAGATAAAAACAAAACAGCTGCTGATGTTGTAAATCAGAAATTGCTGAAAAAAACTCAGCAGGTTGGCAGTATCTGTGGACAGAAATCAGAGTTAACGTTTCGGGTCAAGTGATCCTTCCTCAGACCTGATGGCAGCTAGGAAAATGTCAGTTTATATGTAGATGATAGGGTTGGGGGAGGGAGTAAGGAGTAAATGATAGATGGGAATAGAGCCCAAAAAGACAGAAGAACAGAGATAGTAGGAACCTCAGATGCTGGAAAATCTGAGACAACAAGGTGTAGAGCTGGATGAACACAGCAGGCCAAGCAGCATCAGAGGAGCAGGAAGGCTGACGTTTCAGGCCTAGACCCTTCAGATGGGTCTAGGCCCGAAACGTCAGACAGAAGAACAGTTGGACAGACAAAGGAGTGAATAACGATCTGGCTGGGAAGTAAATATCTGTTAATGGAGACTGTCTGTGGCTAAAAAGAGGTAGCGTGCAATGGCAGACTATGTGATAACACACTTGGGCTGACAAGTGGCAAGTGACATTCACGCCACACAAATGCCAGGCTATGACCATCACCAATAAGAGACAATCTAACCACTGCCCCTTGACATTAAATGGTGTTACCATCACTGAATCCCCCACTATCAACATTCTGAGGGTTAGCATTGACTAGAAACTCAACTGGACTCACTACATTAACACAGTGGCTACAGCAGCAGGCCAGAAGCTGGGAATACTGCAGCGAGTAACTCACCTCCTGACTCCCCAGAACCTGTCCACCATCTGCAAGGCACAAGTCAGGAGTGTGATGGAATACTCCCCACTTGCCTGGATGAGTGCAGCCCCAACAACACTCAAGAAGCTTGACACCATCCAGGATAAAGCAGCCCGCTTGATTGGCACCACATCCACAGCATCCACTCCCTCCACCACCGACACTCAGTAGCAGCAGTGTGTACTATCTACAAGATGCACATTCAGACAGCACATTCCAAACCCACAACCACTTCCATCTAGAACGACAAGGGCAGCAGACATATGGGAACACCACCACCTCCAAGTTCCTCACCATCCTGACTTGGAAACAGATCGCCGTTCCTTCACTGTCGCTGGGTCAAAATCTTGGAATTCCCACAGCAGGAGGAATGCAGCAGTTCAAGAAGGCAGCTCACCACCACATTCTCAAGGGTAACCAGGGAGAGGCAAGAAATGCTGGGTCCAGCCAGCGATGCCCACATTCCACAAATGAGTAAAAAAAAACTACACACAACCTGTTGTTAGCCACTAACAGTCTCCATTAATATTCACCCTCCTAGCCAGATTGTTACTTTTTTTCTTTCTTCATTCATGGGATGAGGATGTCGCTGGCTAGGCAGCTTTTATTGCCCATCCCGAATTGCCCAGAGGATAGAGTCAACCACACTGCTGTGGGTCAGGAGTCACATGCAGGCCAGAATGGCAGTTTCCTTCCCTGAAGGACATTGGTGAACCAGATGGGTTTTTTTTCCCAACAATCGGCAATGGATTCATGGTCATCATTAGACTCTTAACTCCAGATATTTTTAATTGAATTCAAATTCCATGGCAGGATTCGAACCTGAGTCACCAGAACATTATCTGGGTCTCTGGATTAATTGTCCAGTGATAACACCAGTAGGCCATCACCTCCCCCACTGCTTATCCACTCCTTCGTCTGTCCAACTGTTCTTCCTTCTCTTTTGGCTTGACCCCCACCTATTGTTTACTCCTTATCCCATTCCCCCCCACTATCTTCCGCATATAAACCAACATTTTCCCAGCCACCATCAGTTCTGAGGAAGGGTCACCAGACCCGAAATGTTAACTCTGATTTCTTTCCACAGATACTGCCAGACCTGATGAACTTTTCCAGCAACTTTTGTTTTTCTCCCCACGTCCTAGTCTCTCCTACTAGTGGAAACAGCTTCTCCATGTCCACTCTATCTGGACAACTCAATCAGATTCCCCTCATCCTTCTAAACTTGGAGCACAGACACAGAGTGCTCAAATACTCCTCATATGGCAAGTCCTTCATCCCCAGGATCATTCTTGTAAACAACTCTGGATCCTCTCCAATGTCAGCATGTCCTTCCTAAGGTATGGGGCCCAAAACTGCTCAAACTATTCCAAATGTAGACTGATCAGAGCCTGATACAGCCTCGGCAGTATATCTCTGCTCCTGTATTCTAGCCCTCTTGAAATTAATGCTCATATTGCATTTGCCTACCTGCCAACTGAACCTGCATGTAAACCTTAAGAGAATCCTGAACTAGGACTTCCAAATCCCTTTGTACTTAGAGTCATAGAGTCATTGAGGTGTCCAGCATGGAAACAGACCCTTCGGTCCAACTCGTCTATGCCAACCATATGTCCTAAATTAATCTAGTCCCAGTTGCTAGCATTTGGCCCATATTCCTCTCAACCCTTCCCATTCATGTACCCATTAAAATGCAGTATAAATGTTGTAACTGTACCAGTCTCCAACACTTCCTCTGGCAACTCATTCCATACACGCACCACACTCTGCATGAAAAAGTTGCCCCTTGGGTCCCTTTTAAGGTTTTCCCCTCTCACTGTATACCTATACCGTCTAGTTTGGACTCCGCTACTCTGGGGAAAAGAGCTTGGCTATTTACCCTAACCATGCCCCTCATAATTTTATAAACTTCTATAAGATCACCCTCAGCCGCCAATGCTCCAGGAAAAATAGCTTCAGATTTCCAAAGTCTTTCCCATTTAAAAATAGTCTGTGCCTCTATTCTTTCTACCAAAACATATAATCTCATATTTTCCAAAAATCTGTTCCATCTGCCACTTCTCTGCACAATTTCCTAGGCTATCCAAGCACTTGTGCAGCCTCCCTGCTTCCTTTATCCGTCTCTCCACCGACTTTTACATAGAAACATAAAGGATAGGAGCAGGAGGAGGCCATGTGGCCCTTCGAGCCTGCTCCACCATTCATCATGATCATGGCTGATCGTCCAACTCAACAGCCTAATCTTGCTTTCTCCCCATAACCTTTGATCCCATTTGCCCCAAGTGCTTTATCTAGTCGCCTCTTGAATACATTCAATGTTTTGGCATCAACTACTTCCTGTGGTAATGAATTCCACAGGCTCACCACTCTTTGGGTGAAGAAATGTCTCCTCATCTCCGTCCTAAATCATCTACCCCGAATCCTCATACTGTGACCCCTGGTTTTGGACACACCCACCATCGGGAACATCCTCCCTGCATCTACCCTGTCCAGTCCTGTTAGAATTTTATAAGTCTCTATGAGATCCCCCTTCATTCGTCTGAACTCCAGCAAAAACAATCCCAACCTAGTCAGTCTTTCCTCATATGTCAGACCCACCATCCCCGGAATCAGCCTGGTAAGCATTTGTTGCACTCCCTCGAGAGCAAGAGCATCCTTCTTCAGAGAAGGAGACCAAAACTGCACACAATATTCCAGGTGTGGTCTCACCAAGGCCCTGTATAACTGCAACAACACATCCCTGCTCCTGGACTCGAAACCTCTCGCAATGAAGGCCAACATACCATTTACCTTCTTTACCACCTGCTGTACCTGCATGCTTACCTTCAGCGACTGGTGCACAAGGACACCCAGGTCCCACTGCACACTCCCCTCTCCTAATTTACAGCCATTCAGGTAGTAATGTTTTTTTTTTCTTTATTCGTTCATGGGACGTTGGCTCTCTGGCTAGGCCAGCATTTATTGCCCATCCTGAATTGCCCAGTTAAGAGTCAACAACATTGCTGTGGATCTGGAGTCACACGTACGTCACACCAGGTAAGGATGGCAGTTTCCTTCCCTGAAGGACATTAGTGAACCAGATGGGTTTTTACGACAAAAGACAATGGATTCACGGTCATCAGTAGATTCTTAATTCCAGATATTTCGTTGAATTCAAATTCCACCATCTGCCATGGCAGGATTCAAACTCAGGTCCCCAGAACATTGTCTGGGTCTCTAGATTAACCATCCAGCGATAATACCACTAGGCCATCGCCTCTCCCTTTTAGCAATCTGCCTTCTTGTTTTTGCTTCCAAAGTGAATAATCTCATATTTATCCAAATTGTACTGCATCTGCTATTGATTTGCCCAATCACCCAACCTGTCGCAATTATGCTGTAGGATCTCTGCATTCTCGTCACAGTTCACCCTCCCACCCAACTTGGTATCATCTGCAAACTTGGAGATGTTCCCTCATCCGAATCATTCATATATATCGTGAATAGCCGGGGTCCCAGCACCGATCCCTGTGGCACCCCACTAGTTACTGCCTGCCAATTTGATTCCTACTCTTTGTTTCCTCTCTGCTAACCAGTTTCCTATCCATCTCAATACACTCCCTGATCCCATGCACTTTAATCTTGTATATGTGGGACTTTGTCAAACGTTTTCTGAACATCCAAATATACCACATCAACTGGCTCTATCTTGTCAACTCTACTAGTTACATCTACATAGAATTCCAACAGATTTGTCAAGCATGATTTCCCCTTCATTAATCCATGCTGACTCTGTCTGATCCTGCCACTGTTTTCTAAATACTCTGCTATAAAATCCTTGACAATGGATTTGAGAATTTTCCCCATTATCAACGTTAGGCTCACTGGTCTATAATTCCGTTTTTTCCCTCGACCTCCCCTTTTTGAATATTGGAGTGACATTAGCCACCCTCCAATCTGCAGGGACTGTTCCAGAGTCTATAGAATCCTGGAAGATAACCACCAATGCTTCCACTATTTCTAAAGCTACTTCCTTAAGTACTCTGGGATGTAGATTATCAGGCCCTGGGGATTTATCAGCTTTCAATCCCATCAATTTTTCCAGGACTATTTCTCTACCAATATTAATCTCCCTCAATTCTTCCCTCTCACTAAATCTTGCATTCTCCAACATTTCTGATATCTGATTTGTGTACTCTTTTGTGAGGACAGAACCAAAGTATGTATGCAGTTGCTCAGTCATTTCTGTGTGCTGTACTATACATTCCCCTGTTTCTGTCTGTAGGCTTGTAAATGTAAAGCCTTACATTTGTCTTTACCAATCTCTTTCTCTTCATGTACCTATAGAAACTCTTAGCGTCAGTCTTTATGTTCCCTGCAAGAACCCTGGAATGTAGTCCATCCAGTCTGGGTGATTTATCCACCTTTAGACATTTCAGCTTCCCTAGCACCTTCTTCTTAGTAATGGCAACACACTCATCTCTGTCTCCTGGTGCTCTTGAAATTCTGGGATGTTGCTGGTGCCTTCCACTGGGAAAACTGATGTCAAGTACCTATTCAGGTCCTCTGCTATTTCTTTGTTCCCCATTATTATTTCTCCAGCCTCATGTTCCAGCGGTCCAATGCCCACTCTTACTTCTCTCTCACCTTTTAGATATCTTAAACAAAAACACTCTTGCAATCTTCTTTATGTTACCACTTGGCTTACTCTCACATTTTATCTTCCCCCCGTTATTGCTTTTTTAATCATCCTCTGCTGGTTTTTAAAGGTGTGATTATCACAAATTTCCATCCCCAAAGGTATTGGTGGAATTTCCTGACTTCAAATATGACAGCCAATCCTTTTTTCTCTAATTGGGCATATTTATGCTCCGCATTAGCCAAAGTCCTGAATGCATACACGATCGGGCATTCCTCTCCATTGGGCCACCTATGAGCTAATACTATTGCGATGCCATGTGGGAAGGCATCGCATGTCAATACCAGATCTTGCTTAGATTTACAGAGTGCCAACACCTTAGAGATTGATAGCTGTTCTTTCACTTCTCTGAAAGTGATGGCTTGATTACAACCATTGTAACCATTTCCAAAGCAGATGCAAGGGTGCCAGGATAGAGATCATTTATGAATGAACTTTCCAAATAATTTACCATACCAAGAAATGACCTAAGCTACTGGACAGACATGGAACCAGGGCGCCTTTGATTGCCTTACTTTATTTTTCAATGAGTGTAACCTGGTCTTGTCGACTCTGTAGCCCAAGTAGGTCAGTGGGGGGTTTGGAACACTGTGTTTCACTTCTTAGATGCACACCCGCCTCAGAAAAATGTCTAAGGACCACGTCCAAGTTCTCTCAGTGCTCCTTATTGGTCTTCCCTGTTATTAGCACGTCATCTAGATAAATGGCAACTTGGGGTAGACCTTGTAAAACGTTCGCCATTGTCCACTGGAAAATTGCACAGGCTGATGATACCCCAAATGGCAGACTTGTATATTGGTACTAGCCTTTATGGGTATAAATTGTAGCATACATCTGGGAATACTCATCTAACTGCAGATGCAGGTATGTATGGCTCATGTCCAGCTTCGTGAAGGTCAGCCCCCTGCCAGTTGTGTGTATAGATCCTCTATGTGAGGGATTGGGTATTTATCCAGCTGCGAAAAGGAGTTTACCATTTATTTAAAATCCCCACAAAGGTGAACCGATCTTTTGGGCTTCACAATCGGTAGGACTAGAGCTGCCCATTCCGCAAACTGGACTGGTTTGATGATTTCTTCACATCCCAGCCTCCTGATTTCTGCCTCTCCTTTCACCCATAAGGCAAATGGCACTGGGCGAGCCTTGCAGATTCATGGGATTGCTTCCTGCTCAACATGCAAGGTGGCCATGGCTCCTCTCATAGTCCCTAGACCTACCTGGAAGACTTTGGGGTATTTCATTTGGACTTCACTCAGGCGGCCATTTTCTAATCGAAAAATGCTGAGCCAATCTAGGTGAATCTTCCTCAAACAATATCCCATCAAACTTGGGTCCGAGCCTTTTACTACATTCGGTGGGAACTGAACCAGCTCCTTCTCATAAGGGACCAGAACTGAAGTTGTACCCTTAATCTGTAGAAGTTCCCTGGGGTAGGGTCCCAGCCTAGCCAAGGGTCTTAGGCAAACTTAAGGTTTGGAATCTAGAGCAAATTTTGTTAATGACTGGTTTTATGATCACTGAAACGGTCATGCAGGTGTCAACCTCTGTTAGAAATGGATAACCAGTTGACTGTATGTTTATTTTAAATCGTTCTGATTTGGATGTTGCTAAGCAATTTAACTATTCCAACCCAGACATAGGTGGATTTCCAGCTTATGCACTCTCCTGCATACCAGCCTATGAGTTATCCCATAGTAGGATTCTTTTGCTGTCTCAAATTCGCACACTGGCAGCTGGCTTGGATGCATGAAGAAAATTTTGACCGTTCGGCAGAGGCTTGGTTTTGCAGGCGCTTTTGAATGGTTATATCATTAATCCCACATACAAACCGCACATACAAACTCTCAGCATCTCGTTAAGAGATAAACCAAGTTCAGATGCCTCTGCCAGTCATTTAACCTTGTGAAAAATCCCAACACAGATTCACGGGTTACTGAATTTCTTGAGTAAAAATGATAACATCCCAGAATTAAAGGAGATTTGGGGCTGTAATATTCCTTCACTAAATCTATGAACTCTTGAAATGTTTTAGTATCTGGTGCCTTAGGGAAAGATTAGACTTCTAATAATGGAAAAATCTGCAGGTTCTAGCTGTCAGCAGAATTACTCGTTGCTTTTCATCTGTCCCAGTGGAAAAAGTAACACATTCTTTCTACATACTGGGCCAAGTCTTCAATGGCAGGGTCGAACAAGTCAAGCTTCCCGAATAATGGAATGATGCAAGAAATGCTTACCCTAACTCAAAGACAACTGTTGCAAGCAGGTTTCTTCAGGAAAACGCTTTACTCTCATCACCACTGAAATAACGCCACAGAGGCCGGCATCCCATCACCAAATCACCCTTTATTCACACGTGAGAAGTCCTTGCCTTTTGCACAGCCTCCTCAGAGTCAATACACTGAGTGTCAGAATCTCTACCACTCCTCTTTTTATCTATCCACCAGGGCTCTCTGATTGGACCAGGGGGTTAACAGCTCCAATCAGGGAATTTATAATCTATGAGAGACCAAAAAACTGCAGATGCTGGAATGCAAGGTAGACAAACAGGAGGCTGGAAGAACACAGCAAGCCAGGCAGCATCTGGAGGAAAGAAATCAACGTTTTGGTTATTACCCTTCTTCAGGACGGGATGGGGGGGGGGGGGGGCTGGAGGGGGGGGGGGGGGGGTTGAGCGGAATTGTGGTGATAGGTGGACACTGGTGGTAGTACAACCTGGTTGGTCGACGGGAGGGACAAATCTGGTTGGTAGCTGGAAGGGAGGGTCAGAAGGTGGAATGGAAGGGAGGAGGTGGGGCTGGAAGGGGAGCCGGGGATGGGTGGGAAGGTTATTTGAAATTGGAGAACTCAATGTTGAGTCCTCCGGGCTGTAGGGTGCCCAGGTGGGAGATAAGGTGTTGTTCTTCAAATTTGCATTCTGAGTCACTGCGACACTGGAGGGGGCCGAGGACAGACGTGTCGGAGGGGGAGTGGGGGCGGGAAGTTGAAATGGGCGTGACCGGGAGGTTAGGCCAGGTGAAGATGCTCGGTGAAACAGTCACCTAGTCTACATCTGGTCTCACAGATGTAGAGAAGAGCACATCGGGAGCACCGCATGCAGTAGACTAGGTTAGAGGAGATGCAGGTGAAGCTCTGTCTCACCTGGAAGGGCTGTTTAGGGCCCTGGATGGAGGTGAGGCAGGTGGTGTGTCGGCAGGTGTTTATGAAGAATATATTTCCCTCCCCACCCTTACCTGACATCCAGAGGGACTGCTTTCTCCGCAACTCCCTCCTCCACTCTACACTCTCCATTAGTCTCACCATCCCCGGCACCTTTCCCTGCAACTGCAGAAGGTGCTACACCTGCCCCTACACCTCTCCACTCACCTCCATCCCAGGTCCCAAGAAAACCTTCCACATTAAACAGATGTTCACCTGCACATCTGTTAATGTGGTATATTGTATCTGCTGTTCCCAATGTGGCCACCTCTACAGCGTGGAGACCCAGCAGAGGCTTGGAGATCGCTTTGTGGAGCACCTACGCTTGGTTCGTGACAAACGACAACACCTCCCAGTCACGAACCACTTCAACTCCCCCTCCCACTCTCTGGATGACATGTCCATCCTGGGCCTCCTCCAGTGTCACAACGATGCCATCCGAAGGCTTGGCGAACAGCACCTCATATTGCGCCTTGGGAGCCTACAACCCAATGGTCTCAATGTGGACTTCACAAGCTTCAAAATGTCCCCATCCCCGACCTCATCCCAAGACCAGCACCCCCCTGTCATTCCCGCCTCTCGACTGTCCATCTTTTCTCCCACCTGTCCGCTCCTCCATCCTCACTGACTAATTCCCATCCCAACTCCCTACTTCCTTGACCTGTCTGTCTTTTCTCCACCTATCTTCTCAACTATCCATCTTCTATCATCGCCTCCCCCTCTCTCTATTTATTTCAAAGCCCCCTTCCCCTCCCCTATTTCTGAAGAAGGGTCCAGACCCGAAACGTCAGCCTTCCTGCTCCTCTGATGCTGCTTGGCCTGCTGTGTTCATCCAGCTCCACACCTTGTTATCTCAGATTCTCCAGCATCGGCAGTTCCTACTATCTCTGAGAAAATTTGGCAGATTGCTTGCATGCTTTAGCCATCAGATACTGGCTCAGTAACTGAGAGAGAAAGAGCGAGCGAGAGAGAGAGAGAGAGAGAAAGGAAATTACTGTGGAGGGAGAAAGAGAGAGCAAAGGGGAAACAGAACACTGAGACTTGTGCTTCCCAAATCCTCGACTCACCTGTAGTGTGATGTCTGTTTTACTCATGTTTTTACGTACACACTTGTCATGTTCAGTAATGCGCTTGTTAAGTTCACAGTAGGCTTTTTGTAGCTGTGGAGAAAAATGATTGCAGTCAATTTCTTAGTTGTGTTCCTAGAGCTGATTTCATGCATGACTCAGGATATTCACAAAGTAAACACTGGAAGTGATCTTTGGCAAAGGTTCTGGAAGTTTTAAACATTATTGGATTGTGGAGAAATAGCAGAGGGTTGGAAAACTGCGGGGCCCTCCTCTTAAGGGGAGGTTACGGCCGAGTGGTATTATCGCTGGACTGTTAATCCAGGGATCCAGGTAATGTTCTGAGAACCTGGGTTCAAATCCCACCACGGTAGATGGTGGAATTTGAATTCAATAAAATATCTGGAATTAAGAATCAAATGATGACCATGAATCCATCGTTGATTCAGAAAATCCCATCTGGTTCACTAACGTCCTTTAGGGAGGGAAACTGCCATCCTTACCTGGTCTGGCCTACATGTGACTCCAGACCCACAGCAATGTGGTTGACTCTTAACAGCACTCTGGGCAATTAGGAATGGGCAATAAATGTTGCCTCGCCAGTGACACCCTCATCCCGTTAATGAATAAAAAAAAATTATTGGAAAGACATAGCTAAACTGGAAAGTATGCAAAGAAGATTGAAGAGGATGTTGCCTGGAGTTATAGAGGTAGGCGATGGCTCAGTGCTATTATCACGAGACTATTAATCCAGAAATAGAGCTAATCATAGAATCCCTACAGTGTGGAAACATGCCCTTTGGCCCAACAAGTCCACACCGACCCTCAGAGCATCCCACCCAAACCAATCACCCTATAGCCCATCTAACATACAAATTCCTGAACACTACGGGCAATTTAGCATGACCAATCTACCTAACCTGCATGTCTTTGGACTGTGGGAGGGAACTGGAGCAAACACATACCAGACACGGGGAGAACGTGCAAACTCCACTCAGACAGTCGCCCGAGAGTGGAATTGAACCCGGATCCCTGGTGCTGTGAGGCAGCAGTGCCAACCATTGTGCCACCATGCTGCCCCCAGTGTTCTGGGGACCTGGGTTTGAATCCAACCACAGCAGGTGGTGGAATTTAAATTCAATAAAAAACATCGGAATTAAGAGTCGAGTCATCATCATGAAATCATTGTCGATTGTCGGAAAAACCCATCTGGTTCACAAATGTCCTTCAGGGAAGGAAATCTGCAACCCTCACCTGGTCTGGCCAACACGTGACCCCAGACCCACAGCAATGTGGTTGACTCTCAACTGCCCTCTGAAATGGCCGAGCAAGCCACTCAGTTGTATCAATCACTACAAAGTCCCAAAGAAATTAAACTGGTCAAATCACCTGGCATCGACCTAGGTACCAGAAAAGACAACGGCAGAAAAAGCCCTGTCGACCCTGCAGAGTCCTCCTCAGTAACATCTGGGGGTTTGTGCCAAAATTGGGAGAGCTGTCTCACAGACTAGTCAAGTAACAGCCTGACACAGTCATAATCACAGTATCGTACCTTACAGGCAATGTCCCAGACACCACCATCACCATTTCTGGGCATATCCTGTATCACTGGCAGGACAGACCCAGCAGAGGGGGTGGCACAGTGGTATACAGTCGGGAGGGAGTTGCTCTGGGAGTCCTCAACGTTGAGTCCAGACCCTATGAAGTCTCATGGCTTCGGGTTAAACATGGACAAGGAAACCTCCTGCTGATTACCACATACCATCCTCCCTCAGCTGATGAATCAGTACTCCTCCATGTTGAACAACACTTAGAGGAAGCACTGAGGATGGCAAGGGCTCAAAATGTTCTCTGGGTGGGGGATTTCAATGTCCACCACCAAGAATGGCTCGGCAGCAGTACTACTGATCGAGCTGGTCGGGTCCTAAAGGACAAAACTGCTAGACTGGGTCTGCAGCAGGTGGTGAGGGAACCAACAAGAGGGAAACACATACTTGGCCTCATCCCCACCAATCTGCCAACTGCAGATACATCTGTCCATGACAGTAACGGTAAGAGTGACCATCGCACAGTCCTTGTGGAGACAAAGTCCTGCCTTCACATTGTGAACAACCTCCAGCGTGTTGTGTGTCACTATCACCGTGCTCAATGGGACAGACTTCGCACAGATCTAACAACTCAAGACTGGGCATCCATGAGGTGCTAAGGGCCATCAACAGCAGCAGAATTGTACTCCAGCACAATCTGTAACCTCATGGCCTGGTATATTCCCCACTCAACCATTACCATCAAGCCAGGGGATCAACCCTGGTTCAATGGAGAGTGCAGGAGGGCATGCCAGGAGCAGCATCAGGCATACCTAAAGATGAGGGATCAACCTGGTGAAGCCACCAAACAGGACTACTTGCACACCAAACAGCGAAAGCAGCAAGTGATAGATAGAACAAAGCGATCCCACAACCAATGGATCAGATCTAACCTCTGCAGTCCTGCCACATCCACTTGTGAATGGTGGTGGGCAATTAAACAACTCACTGGAGGAGGAGGCTCCACAAATATCCCCATCCTCAATGATGGAAGAGCCCAGCACATCAGGGCAAAAAATAAGGCTGAAGCATTTGCAGCAATCTTCAGCCAGAAGTGCCGAGTGGATGATCCATCTCAGCCTCCTCCAGTTGTCCCCAGCATTATAGATACCAGTCTTCAGCCAATTTGATTCACTCCACGTGATATCAAGAAACAGTTGGAGACACTGGATACTGCAAAGGCTGACAACATTCCGGCAATAGTACTGAAGACTTGTGCTCCAGAACTTGCCGCTCCCCGAGCCAATCTGTTCCAGTACAGTCATTACAAATCGGACGGTCTACACCTGGGCAGGACTGGAACCAATGTCCTAGGGGGTGCTTTTGCTAACGCTGTTGGGGAGGGTTTAAACTAATGTGGCAGGGGGATGGGAACCAAATGAGGAGGTTAGTGGACAGTAAGGAGAGAGTAACTAAAGCCTGTAAGGAACTAGATAATGAAGTCAGTGTGACTAAGGGGAAGAGGAGGCAGAGAGCAGATGATGAATGCAAAGGGATAGGTGGTCTGAGGTGCATTTGTTCCAATGTGACAAGTTAGTAGGTAAGGCAGATGAAATTAGGGCTTGGATTAGTACCTGGGAGTATGATGTTATTGCTATTACTGAGACTTGGTTGAGGGAAGGGCAAGATTGGCAACTACACATCCCAGAATATAGATGCTTCAGGCAGGATAGAGAGGGAGGTAAAAGGGGTGGAGGAGTTGTATTACTGGTCAAAGAGGATATCACAGCTGTGCTGAGGAGGGCACGATGGAGGACTCGAGCAGTGAGGCAATATGGGCAGAGCTCAGAAATAGGAAGGGTACGGTAACAATGTTGGGGCTGTACTACAGGCCTCCCAACAGCGAGTGTTGAGATAGAGGCACAAACATGTAGACAGATTATGGAAAGATGTAGGAGCAACAGGGTGGTGGTGATGGGAGATTTTAATTTTCCCAACATTGGGATTCACTTAGTGTTAGGGGTTTAGATGGAGCAGAATTTGTAAGGAGCACCCAGGAGGGTTTTCTAGAGCAGTATGTAAATAGTCCAACTTGGGAAGGGGCCATACTGGACCTGGTGTTGGGGAATGAGCCCAGCCAGGTGGTTGAAGTTTCAGTAGGGGATTACTTTGGGAATAGTGATCACAATTCCATAAGTTTTAGAATACTGATGGACAAAGACGAGAGTGGTCCTAAAGGAAGAGTGCTGAATTGAGGGAAGGCCAACTATAGCAAAATTTAACAGGAGCTGGGGAATGTGGATTGGGAGCAGCTGTTTGAGGGTAAATCCACATTTGATATGTGGGAGACTTTTAAAGAGAGGTTGATTAGAGTGCAGGACAGACATGTCCCTGTGAAAATGAGGGATAGAAGGGGCAAGATTAGGGAACCATGGATGACAGGTGAAATTGTGAGACTAGCAAAGAGGAAAAAGGAAGCATACATAAGGTCTAGGCAACTGAAAACAGACGAAAAGCTTTGGAAGATTATCGGGAAAGTAGGACCAATCTGAAATGAGGAATTAAGAGGGCTAAAAGGGGTCAGGAAATATCTTTAGCAAACAGGGTTAAGGAAAATCCCAAAGCCTTTTATTCATACATAAGGAGCAAGAGGGTAACTCGAGAAAGGGTTGGACCACTCAGGGACAAAGGAGGGAAGTTATGCGAGGAGTCAGAGAAAATGAGTGAGATTCTTAATGAGTACTTTGCGTCGGTATTCACTGAGGAGAGGGACATGACGGATGTTGAGGTTAGGGATAGATGTTTGATTACTCCAGGTCAAGTCGGCATAAGGAGGGGGGAAGTGTTGGGTATTCTAAAAGGCATTAGGGTGGACAAGTCCCCAGGTCCAGATGGGATCTATCCCAGGTTACTGAGGGAAGTGAGAGAGGAAATAGCTGGGGCCTTAACAGATATCTTTGCAGCATCCTTGAGCACAGGTGAGGTCCTGGAGGACTGGAGAATTGCTAATGTTGTCCCCTTGTTTAAGAAGGGTAGCCAGGATAGTCCAGGTAATTATAGACTGGTGAGCCTGACGTCAGTCGTAGGGAAGTTGCTGGAGAAGATACTGAGGGATAGGATCTATTTACATTTGGAAGAAAATGGGCTTATTAGTGATAGGCAGCATGGTTTTGTGCAGGGAAGGTCATGTCTTACCAACTTGATAGAATTCTTTGAGGAAGTGACAAAGTTGATAAATGAGGGAAGGGCTGTAGATGTCATATGCATGGACTTCAGTAAGGCATTTGATAAGGGCCCCCATGGTAGGCTGATGGAGAAAGTGAAGTCGCATGGGGTCCAGGGTGTATTAGCTAGATGGATAGAGAACTGGCTGGGCAACAGGAGACAGAGGGTTGTAGTGGAAGGGTGTTTCTCAAAATGGAGAACTGTGACCAGTGGTGTTCCACAGGGATCCATGTTGGGACCACTATTGTTTGTGATACGCATAAATGATCTGGAGGAAGGTATAGATGGTCTGATTAGCAAGTTTTCAGATGACACTAAGATTGGTGGAATAGCAGATAGTGAAGGGGACTGTAGGAGGATGCAGCAGAAGATAGATAGATTGGAGAGTTAAGCGGAGAAATGGCAGATGGAGTTCAATCCAGGCAAATGTGAGGTGATGCATTTTGGAAGATCCAATTCAAGAGCGAACTATACGGTAAATGGAAAAGCCCCGGGGAAAATTGATGCACAGAGAGATCTGGGTGTTCAGATCCAATGTACCCTGAAGGTGGCAATGCAGGTGAATAGAGTGGTCAAGAAGGCATACGGCATGCTTTCATTCATTGGACGGGGTACTAAGTACAAGAGTTGGCAGGTCATGTTACAGTTGTATAGGAATTTGATTCGACCACATTTGGAATACTGCGTACAGTTCTGGTCGCCACATTACCAAAAGGATGTGGATGCTTTGGAGAGGGTGCAGAGGAGGTTCACCGGATGTTGCTTGGTATGGAGGGCGCTAGCTATGAAGACAGGTTGAGTAGATTAGGATTATTTACGTTAGAAAGACGGAGGTTGGGGGGGACCTGATTGAGGTCTACAAAATCATGAGAGGTACAGACAGGGTGGATAGCAAGAAGCTTTTTCCCAAAGTGGGGAACTCAGTTACTAGGGGTCACGATTTCAAGGTGAGAGGGGAAAAGTTTAAGGGAGATATGCATGGAAAATTCTTTATGCAGAGGGTGGTGGGTGCCTGGAACGCGTTGCCAGCGGAGGTGGTAGAGGCGGGCACGATAGCGTCATTTAAGATGTATCTGGACAGATACATGAATGGGCTGGGAGCAGAGGGATACAGATCCTTGGAAAATAGGCGACAGGTTTAGATAGAGGATCTGGATCAGCGCAGGCTTGGAGGGCCGAAGGACCTGTTCCTGTGCTGTAATTTTCTTTGTTCTTTCTTCTAGTTACAACGCTGGGATCTACCTGGCAATGTGGAAAATTGCCCAGGTATGTGCTGTACATAAAATGCAGGACAAATCCAACCCAGCCATTACCGTCCCATCAGTCTACTCTCGATCATCAGTAAAGTGCTGGAAGATGTCAGTAACAGCGCTATCAAGCAGCATCTGCTCAGCAATAACCTGCTCAGTGACGCTCAGTTTGGGTTCTGCCAGGGCCACTCAGCTCCTCCTCATTACAGTCTTGGTTCAAACATGGACAAAAGAGCTGAATTCCAGAGGTGAGGTGAGAGTGGCAGCCCTTAACATCAAGGCTGCATTTGACCAAACGTGGCATCAAGGAGCCCGAGCAAAACTGGAATCAATGGGTATTGGGGGGCAAACTCTGGTTGGAGTCTTACCTGACCAATAGGAAGATGGCTGTGGTTGCTGGAGATCAGACATCTCAGCTCCAGGACATCTCTGCAAGAGCTCCTCAGGGTAGTGTCCTAGGCCCAACCATCTTCAGCTGCTTCATCAATGACCTTCAATCTATGGTAAGGTCAGAAGTGGAGATGTTTGCCAATGATTGCACAATGTTCAGCACCATTCGTGACTCCTCAGATACTGAAGCAGTCCCTGTTCAAATGCAACAAGATCTGGACAATATCCAGGTTTGGGCTGACAAATGGCAAGTAACATTCGTGCCACACAAATGCCAGGCTATGACCATCACCAATGAGAGACAATCTAACCACTGCCCCTTGACACTCAATGGTGTTACCATCACTGAATCCCCCACTATCAACATCCTGGGGGTTACCATTGACCAGAAACTCAACTGGACTCACCACATTAACACAGTAGCTACAAGAGCAGGCCAGAAGCTGGGAATAGTGCGGCGAGTAACTCACCCCTCACCCCCCGAAACCTGTCCACCATCTACAAGGCACAAGTCAGGAGTGTGATGGAATACTCCCCACTTGCCTGGATGGGTGCAGCCCCAACAACACTTAAGAAGCTCAACACCATCCAGGACAAAGCAGCCGCTTGGTTAGCACCACATCCACAAGCATCCAGTCCCTCCACCACCGACGCTCAGTAACAGCAGTGTGCACTATCTTCTTTTTCCTTTATTCATTCATGGGATGACGGCATTGCTGGCTAGGGCAGCATTTATTGCCCATCCCTAACTGCCCAGAGGGCATGTAAGAGTCAACTATATTGCTGTGGGTCTGGAGTCACATGTAGGCCAGACCAGGTAAGGATGGCAGTTTCCTTCCCTAAAGGACATTAGTGAACCAGATGAGTTTTTCTCCAACAATTGACAATTGACAATGGATCCACGGTCATCATTAGGTATTTTATCGAATTCAAATTTCACAATCTGCCGTGGTGGGATTCAAATCCAGGTCCCCAGAACATTACCTGAGTCTCTGGATTAATAGTCCAGTGATAATACCACTAGGCCATCTGCAAGATGCACTGCAGAAATTCAACAAAGACCCTCAGACAGCACTTTCCAAACCCACGACCACTTCCATTTAGAAGGACAAGGACGGCAGATACATGGGAACACCACCCCCTGCAAGTTCCCCTCCAAGACACTCACCATCCTGACTTGGAAATATATCGCCGTTCCTTCACTGTCGCTGAGTCAAAATCCTCGAATTCCCTCCCTCAGGGCATTGTGGGTCAACCCACAGCAGGGGGACTGCAGTGGTTCAAGGAGGCAGTTCATATTACCTTCCCAAGGGCAACTTGGGGCGGGCAAGAAATGCTGGCCAGTCAGTTACGCCCATGTCCCACAAATGAAAAACTAAAATAAAAATATCTGAGATAACAAGGTGTAGAGCTCGATGAACACAGCAGGCCAAGCAGCATCAGAGGAGCAGGAAAGCTGACATTTCGGGTCTGGACGCTTCTTCACAAAAAATAAAAACATCTTGGGCTCAGGTACGGATCCTTGCCTCCAGTTTCAGTACATCTTTCCTGTAATAAGGGCCCCAAAGCTGTTTCACACTATTCTAACTCGTGGCTTGTACATTTGTGGCAAGATTTCCCTGTTTTTAACATTCCATTCCCTTTGAAATAGAGGTCACTATCATATTTCTCTTCCCTATTACCTGATGAACTTGTATAGGATGAACTTTGAGGAGAATGCTTCTTTTGATTTGAACAAGCTGAGTAAGTGGTCAAATAATGGATCACTAATGTCCTTTAGGGAAGGAAACTGCCATCCTTACCCAGTCTGGCCTACATGTGACTCCAGACCCATAGCAATATGGTTGACACTTAAGTGCCCTTTCGGCAATAAATGCTGGCCTAGCCAGCAACACCTTTGTCCTTCAAATGAATTTTTAAAAAATGGTAAATGCAGTGTAATGTGGATAAATGTGAGGTTACCCAGTCCGGGAGCAAAAACAGGAAGGCAGATTATTACCTGAATGGCTACAAATTGAGAGAGGGGAGTGTGCAGCGGGACCTGGGTGTCCTTGTTGAAGTCATTGAAGGTAAATATGCAGGTGTAGCAGGCGGTGAAGTAGCCAAATCTTATAATGGGCTTCATTGTGAGAGGTTTTGAGTACAGGAGCAGGGATGTCTTGCTACAACTATACAGGGCCTTGGTGAGACCACACCTGGAGCATTGTGTGCAGTTTTGGTCTCCTTTTCTGGGGAATGATGTTCTGGTGATGCAGCAAAGGATCTACCAGACTGATTCCTGGGATGGCAGGACTGGCGTGTAAAGAGAAACTGGATCAGTTGGACTATATTCACCAGAGTTCAGAAGAATGAGGGGGTTCTTGTAGAAACCTGTTAAATTCTAACCAGGAGACTGGGTTGATGAAAAAGTCCACAAGACATAGGAACAGGAGTAGACTGTTCAGGTCCTCCAGCCAGCTCCATTATTCAATAGGATCATGTTCCTTTCTTCACCCTTACAAAATGAACAACGTCAAATTTTCAAACATCTTACTCCATTTGCCAACTTTTTTCCCACTTGCTTAATCTATGAATGTCTCTCTGCAAACTATTTGTCTCCCTCTCAGAACCTGCCTTTCCACCTATTTTTGTGTCATCTGCAATTGTGGCTCCAATATGTACACTTCCTTCCTCCAAATCATTAATACATATTGTAAACAGTTACAACATAGAACATTGACCGGTACACCACAAGAACGGGCCCTTCAGCCCACAATGTTGTGCCAAACATGATCCGCCAGATTGATCTCACGCTGAGCTAATCCCTTCTGCCTGCCTTTGGTCCATATCCCTCCATTTCTTACATATTCGTCTGCTTGTCCAAAAGTCCCTGGCAGTGCATTCCAGACTCATACCACTCTATGTAAAAAAACTTGCTCCTCAGGTCTCCTTTGAACTTTCCCCATCTTAGCTTAAATGCATGCCCACTAGTATCAGACATTTCAACTCTGAGAAAAAGATTCTGATCGTCAAACCTGTCTATGCATGTCTCAATTTTATAGACTTCTATTAAGTCTCCCCTCAGTCTCCGCCACTCAAGAAAAAACCAACCCGAGTTTTTAAATGTGGAGCTGGAAAAGCACAGCAGGTCAGACAGCGTTTGAGGAGCAGGTAAGTCAGTGTTTCGGATTGGAACCCTTCTTCAGGACTTTTCCAAACCAAAAAGTTGGCTTTCCTGCTCCTTGGAGCAGTCCTTCTTCGCTCCAATGAAAAAAGCCCTAGCTTTCTCAACCTTTCCTCATAAGACCTGCCCTCCAGTCCAGCCAGCATCCTCTCTCCTCTACACCCTCTCTTAAGCTTCCACATCGTTCCTACAATGAGGTGACCAGAACGGAACACAACATTCCAAGTGTGGTCTAACCAGGGTTTTATAGAACTCTAACATAACCTCGTGGCTTTTAAACTCAATTCCCCTGCCAGTGAAAGCCAACACACCATACGCCTTCTTTACAACCCTATCAAATTGGGTAACAACTTTGAGGGATCTATGGATGTGGACCCCAAGATCCCTTTGTTCCTCCATGCTGCCAAGAGACCTGCCATTATCCCTGTATTCTGCATTCAAATTCGACCTTCCAAAATGAATCACTTCACACTTTTCTGGGTTGAATTCATCTGCCACTTCTTTGCCCAGCTCTGCATCCTATCAATGTCCCATTGCAACCTACAACAGCCCTCCGCACTGTACACAACTCCACCAATCTTCGTGTCATCGGCAAACTTATTAACCCACCCTTCCACTTCCTCATCCAAGTCATTTATAAAGATCACAAAGAGCAGAGGTCCCAGAACAGATCCCTGCAGAACACCACTGGTCACCGAGCTCCAGGCTGAATACTTTCCGTCTATCACCACCCTCTGTCTTCTATTGGACAGCCAATTCTGTATCCAGAAAGCCAAATTTCCCTGAATCCCATGCCTCCTTACTTTCTGAATAGGCTTACCATATGGAACCTTATCAAATGCCTTGCTAAAATCCATATACAGCACATCCACTGCTCTACCTTCATCAACGTGTTTTGTCACATCCTCAAAGAATTCAATAAAGCTTGTGAGGCATGACCTGTCCCTCACAAAGCCATGCTGACTATCTCTAATCAAACTGTGCTTTTCCAAATAATCATAAATACTATCTCTCAGAATCCTCTCCAATAATTTGCCCACCACAGAAGTGAGACTGACTGGTCTGTAATTCCCAGGTTTATCCCTATTCCCTTTCTTGAACAAGTGAATAACATTTGCCACCCTCCAGTCTTCTGGCACTACTCCAGTGGACAGTGAGGACGCAAAGATCATTGCCAAAGGGGCAGCAATCTTTTCCCTCGTTTCCCATAGAAACCTTGTGTATATCCCGTCTGACCCAGGGGGCGTATCTATCCTCATGTTTTTCAAAATTTCTAGCACATCCTCCTTCCTAACATCAACCTGTTCGATCATATCAGTCTGTTTCACACTGTCTTCACAAACGTCAAGGTCCCTCTCACTGGTGAATACTAAAGCAAAGTATTCATTAAGGACCTCCCCTACCTCCTCCAACTCCACACACAAGGTCCCTCCACTGTCCCTGATTGGCCCTACCCACACTCTGGCCATCCTCTTGTTCCTCCCATAAGCATAGAACGCCTTGGGGTTTTCCTTAATCCTACCCACCAAGGCTTTTTCATATCCCCTTCTAGCTCTACTAAGTCCATTCTTCAGTTCCTTCCTGGCTACCTTGTAACCTTCTAGAGCCCCGTCCGATCCTTGCATCCTCAACCTTAAATAAGCTTCCTTCTTTCTCTTGACTTGATGTTCCATATAAAAACCGAAAGAACTGAGGAAACTGTAAATCAGGGACAAAAACAAAGTTGCTGGAGAAGCTCAGCAGGTCTGGCAGCATCTGTGAAGGAAAAAAACAGAGTGAATGTTTCGGGTCCGGTGACTCTTCCTCAGAACTCTGTTTTTTCTTTCACAGATGGTGCTCGATGTTCCATATGTCTTGTTATCCAAGGTTCCTTCACCTTACCATCCTTTCCTTGCCTCAGTGGGACAACCCTATCCAATACTCGTAGCAACTGCTCCCTAAACAATCTCAACATTTCTGTCGTGCATTTCCCTGAGAACATCTGTTCCCACTTTATGCTCCGCAATTCCTGCCTGATAGCATTGTAATTCCCCTTTCCCCAATTAAATACTTTCCCATACTGTCTGCTCCTATCCCTCTCCATGACTATAGTAAAGGTGAGGGAGTTGTGATCACTATCACCGAAATGCTCTCTCACCAAGAGATCCGACACCTGGCCTGGTTCGTTGCCAAGCACCAAATCCAATATGGCCTCCCCTCTGGTCGGCCTATCTACATATTGAGTCAGAAATCCTTTCTGGACACACCTGACAAAATCTGCTCCATCTAAACATGGTATGCACACAGTACTCCAGAAGAAGCCTCACCAACATTCTATACAACCTCATAGCAGTTGTGTTTACTCATGAAACAGCATATAAAATAATGCATTGTGCTCTATCTACCGTGGCTATGCTGTCTTTCTATCAATATGTCAATAACTCCATTGGAAATATCATGGTTCACTTAGTGAAGAAACAGAGGTTAAACCATCTGGAGTATGCAGCCCTACCAAACAACAGTAGATATATTGGATATCAACACTTCTTGGTGCTGTGTAACCTGGCATAATTATCATACCTCACTACCTGACTGTTTAAACATTCCCGTTTTGCTAATTGCAAACAGAATATCATGCCTACTGGTAATCTGAAATAAGAACAGAAACCACTGGGAATACTCAGCAGATTCTGGCCACATCTGCAGAGAGACCCTCTATTTTGTACTCACAAAAACAGAAGATGCTGGAAAAGCTCAGAAGGTCTTTCATTGGCTTTCATTTCAGGCCTAGACCGTTCATCAGAAACGTCAGCCTTTCTGCTCCTATGATGCTGCTTAGCCTGCTGTGTTCATCCAGCTCTGCATCTTGTTGTCTCGAACTCAATATTGAGTCCAGAGGGCTGCAGGGTCCCCAAGCAGAAAATGAGGTGTTGTTCTTCCAGCTTACGTTGGGCTTCGCTGGAACACTGCAGCAGGCCTGAGACAGAGATGTTGGCCAGGGAACAGGGTGGTGCGTTAAAGTGGCAGGCAACAGGTAGCTCAGGGTCTGTTTTGTGAGCAGAACGTAGCGGTCACCCAGTCTACGCTTAGTTTCCCCAATGTAGAGGAGACCACATTGTGAGCAGCAAATGCAGTAGACTACATTCTGGGAAGTGCAGGTAAAGTGCTTTTTCACCTGGAAGGTATGTTGCAGGAAGGAAGAGATGGGGTGAGAGTTGAAGTGCAGGAGATGGGTTGGACCTGGTTGAGGGCCCTGTCGACAACTGTGCTGGGGAATCCTTGGTTGAGGAAGAAGGTGGACATTTCGGAGACTCCCTTGTCGAAGATAGACACATTTGAACATATGCGATGGAGATGGAGGAACTGAGGGAATGGGATGGAGTCTTTATAGGAAGCAGGGCACGAGGATGTTTATCCAGGTAGCTGCGGTTTATAGTGGGTGGGTTTATAGTGGATGTTTGTGGCCAGTCTGTCCCCAGAAATGGAACAGAGATGTTGAGGAAGGGAAGGGAGGAGTCAGAGCTAGACCAGGTGAAAGTCAGGGCGAGGTGGAAATTAGAAATGAAATCAATGAACCTTGAGAAAGGGAAAGGGAAAGAGAAAGGGAAGCAGCACCAATGATATCATCAATATATAGGAGAAAGAGTTGTGCATGGGAACCAGAATAGGACTGGAACAAGGAATGTTCCACCAGGCCATCACCTCCCCCTTTGAAGGAAGATAGGAAGAATAGAGGAACTGAATATTATTGAAATGGAGGAAGACTGCACAAAGTTAGAGCACGGAGGAATTTGGGAGTCCTTGTGCATGAACCACAAAATGCTACTGGTCCAATTTAAAAAAAAACACTTCTTGGATGCACTTGAGAAGGTGGTGGTCCTGCAGTCCATTAGTGGGAATTAAAATGAAGCCCACCACGCCCGGGTCTTTTTTCTATCAAATGACGGAGATTGATTGCTGATTGATCACGAGTTCCATGATCATTGTCTCCTTCCTGGGATGGCAGAAAACAAAATGGATTGGCACTGGTTTTCATTTCTCAAACAATTCCTCTGATGTTGTATAAAATATGCCCCAGAAACGGGACCTGCATTGGTTTGTTTATAGGAATGATAAAATAAAACAAAGGAAGACCAGTGAAATATTATCAGGATGCAAACCCTGGGGAAAATGGAAGAACCTAATCAGATGAGAGAGTAAGCGAATAGAGAGGCCAGGCTGGGAATCTGAGACACACAAAGTAATAATTTAAGTGGGCAGGTCATAACAGGAAGGTGCCATTGGTCAAACGACCCTCTCCAAATGAGTGATCCCGAGCTGGCCATCATTTTCCACAGAGATGCTAAGGAACACTTGGTTTCACCAGACTCACACTGGGACAGTTACCTCATGTTGGTATTGGGCCAGTTCCTTTGTGATTTCTGAAACCTGATTCTGAATCCTGGAGAAAAGAAAAATTAGATCAGTTTTCCCCAGTACTTCATATTCATACAGATACTTCAACCAAACCCTCCAATTTTCAACTTAACGCCCTTTCTCCTGGATTCTAGTTCCCCAGTTGCCATTGGGCTAGATTTTCTTAAAATTCAAATTTCACCATCTGCCGTGGTGGGATTTGAACCCACATCCCCTGAACATTAGCCTGGGGTCCTTGATTACTAGCCCAGTGAGATTAGCACTGTGTAACCAGCTCACCCAGTTTGGATCCATTGCCAATGATTTCATGTTGAGGATCTCCTTTACATTTCTCAGCATTCAACTGGGTGGTCAAACCTACCAGTGTGCTCAGCCATCCACAGCATTAGCACCTTCCCAAACTCGTCCAGCTCCCTAATTCAGCCTCAGCAGCAAAGCTCATTCATATGTGCATCCTTAATTACAGCAACACATACGTATAAACTGGCTCAGAGCCACACACATACACACTCACGCACACACGCACATATACACACACACACTTATGCACACAGACACATACATGTGCACACACACACACGCACACACACATACGCACACACATACACGCACATAGACACATGCAGGCACACATATACACATGCACAAACAAACACACACACTGAAACATACTCATAGATATGCACATACATGTACATGCTTAGGTGGTGGGCCAGTTAGCTCACTTGGATGAAAAGACAGGGTTGCAATATAGAAAGATACAAACAGTGTAGGCTTAATTCCTACACCAGCTGAGTTTACCATGAAGGACTCTCCCTGTCCCCTTGCCTGTCGTGTGCTGACCCTCAGGTTAAGCCACCACCAACTGTGTGTCTTTCTCCATTGAGAGAACAGCCCTGGTCTGGTAAGACTATAGTAAACTTTTCCCCTTTTTTACACACAGGCTAGTAAACACAAATATACACAATAGAAAATTTTGCACAATCAAAATCTCAGACACTGATTAGGAGTTCAAACCCTTGCAGAACATTCCCCTGTCTTATTTCAGACCAGTAAGATGAGGGACAAAAACAGAAGTTTTTGGAAAAGCTCAGCAGGGCTGGCATCATCTGTGCAGAGAAAATCAGGGTTAACATTTCGGGCCCGGTGACCGTTCCTCAGTAAGATGAGGGATCCCCTTGCTGGTACATTCCCTTTGTACAGTCAGTTTGTACGCAGCAACGATCTCCGAAAACTGCTTTGAACGATATATGCACCAGCTACACCACTGGAGGGAGCAGTTTTCCACCATATGTCTGACGTCCCACTGCCCATCTTTGTGCCAGCAGCTAACTCACTCCTGACCTAAAACAAAACAAGGAACTGTGGATGTTGGAAATCTGAAACTAAAACAGAAGTTGCTGCAGAGAGAAAGCAGAGTGCTTCTAATGAATGGTCGCTTCTAATGAAGTACTGCCGGTACTGCTGAGTTTCTTTAGCAATTTCTGTTTTCTTCCATTCTGGACCTGTTTGTTTCTTCCAGTTTGAGTTTCTTCTCAGCTGCTGATATTCGCTGCCTCTCTGATGCCATCTTCTCCACAAGAGCCACAGTTGTATTGATGTCCCACTCATGAAGGATCTTTATGACAGCATCTGTAGATGCGATCTGCCCAGAAACACAAGTGACAAGACAATTGTGAAACGTGAAACAGGATCTCTCCATCATGTCAATGCCAATCTGTCTAAAGAGATACTCACTTTATCAGACGTTACTAATGGGGAATACTGGGGAATTTGAACAGCACTGCCAAGTAATCAGTGCCCTGTCACAGCATGGGGTTAAGTGCAGGATCATGCTTGCTCCCAACTGTGGCTCAAGGACAGCTCCCAATATTAGCCACACCAAAGCAAAGGCCACCCATTACTATGCTAGCTGATTCATTTTGCTTGAATGTTATGGTCCCAAAGTTTGAAACCAGGTGATTTCGAGTACTCTTTTCTCATTATATGTAAACCCTCAATCTGAATGCCAGGATCCATTTGAAATGGCAGCTAGATAAATAAGCAAATTAATGGCAACTCCTGCCTTGGCTGAAAGGTCTGAAGTTCGTCTTTATATATTTCAGCTTTTCTACTCTTTGCTTTTTTTTTAAGGCACTGTTTAAAATTTATTCCTGGGCCATCCAATCCATTAAGGCCATAAAAAGAAATGAGTAGGCCATTCAGCCCCTCAAGCCTGCTCCACCATTCAATAGGATCATGGCTGATCAAACATTCCTTGCACCCACTTTCCTGCCCTTTCCCCATTACCCTTGATTCCCCGACTGATCAAGAATCTATCTATATCAGCATTCCTACCTGTTCCAGAGGTGTCATTACATCTCTGCACAGAACAAAGAACAATACAGCACAGGAACAGGCTTTCAGCCCTCTGAGCCTGCGCTGACATATTTTGCCCTTCCATACTAAGTCAAAAGTCACACGACACCAGGTTGTAGTCCGAAGTGTTTAGGCATGGGCAATAAGTGCTGGCCTAGACAGTGATGCCCACACCTGTGGATGAATAATAAAAACAAATGTGGTGTTGGGACCCCCGCTGTTTGGTTTATACATTTACGATTTGGATTTGAATGCAAGGGGGGAGCGGTGGGGGGCACGATTGGGGCATTTGCAGATAATACAGAAAGTGGCCGTGTAGTGGATAGTGTAGAAGATAGCTGTAAGCTCCAAACTGATACAGATGGGTTGGTGGAGTGGACAGGAAAGTGGCAGATGGAGTTTGTCTCTGATAAGTGTGAAGTAATGCATTTAGAAAGTGTTAGGTAATACAGTAAAGGGAAAACACGATAAATGGGAATATATTGAGATGGGGAGATGAAGTGAGAGATCTGTGTGTACAAGTGCACATGTCCCTAAAGGGTAGCAGTGCAGGTAGACTAAGGTTGGAAAGAAGGCATGTGGAACGCTCTCCTTCATTGGCAGAGGTAGAGAATACAAAAATAGGGATATAATGATGAAACTGTGTAAGATACTGCTGAGGCTACAACTAGAGTATTGTGTGCAGCTCTGGTCGCCATATTACAGGAATGACGTTATCGCTCTGGAGAGAGTGTGGAGAAGATTTACCAGAATGTTGCCAGGACAGAAGAACTGTAGCTCCGAGGAGAGGTTGGGATTGTTTTCGTTGGCTGAGGGGTGATATGATTGAGTAGTACAGAATTGTCAGGGGTAGAGATAGTGTAGACAGGGGGAAGTTGTTTCCCTCAGCAGAGAGTTCAAAAATAGATTTGGCGAAGTGGCAGAAGGATTAGAGAGAATGTGAGGAGAAACCTTTTTATGCAGAGGGTATCTGTAATTCACTGCCTGAGTTGGTGGTGGAGACAGAGACCCTAAACTCTTTTAAAAAGTATCTGGATCTGCACCTTCAATGCTGTAAGCTGCAGGGCTATGGGCTGTGTGCAGGGAGTTGGGATTAGAAAGGACATCTGGGTGTCTTTGAGCTGCCATGGACAAGTTGGACCAAATGGGCCCCTTCCGTGCTGTGTCATTTCTATAGTTTTATGGATTGGTTAATATACAGAAGGCAAAGAGTCAGATTAATGGGTCTGGTTTGACAGGCGTAATTAGTGGAGGGCTACAAGGATCAGTCCTAAGGTCTCAATTATTTACCATCTGTATGAATGGCTGGAGAAGGTGGCAGAGTGTAAAGGGTCCAGGTTTGCTAATGATACAAAATTAAATAGGAGGTCAGGTGATGAGGACAAAAGGAACCTGCAAGGTGATACCTATAGGTTGAGTGAGTGGGCAAAAACTTGGCAGATGGAGTTTCTCGTAGGAAGCGTGAAGTCATGCAGCAAGAATCAAAAGGAGACTGTTACTTAAATGGAGAGACACCAAAAAGTACAGCACAGAGAGATCTGGGTGTCCTTGTGCATGAAACAGAAAAAGTTAGCATCAAGGTGCAGTACATAATTAAGAAGGCAAATGGAATTTTTGACCTTTATCGCGAGGGAATTGGAGCTTCAAAATAGGCAGGTGTTGTTACAACTGTCTAGGATGTTGGTGAACTGCATATGGATACTGTGTACAGTTTTGGTCCCTATATTTAAGAACAGATATACTGGCATTCAAGGCAGTTCAACACAGATTCATGAGTAACTCCTGGGATGAAGGAGTTGGGACTTATAAAGAACAGCTAAACAGGTTAAGCCTTTATTCATTCAAAGTTCGAAGAATGAGGAGTAATTTTGCTGAAACATCCAAGATTCTGAGGCATCTTGAAAGGGTAGATGTACAGAAGATGCTTCCACTAATTGGGGAATCTCAAACTGAGGGACATTGTTACAGAATAAAGGGACACTCATTTAAAACTATATGTAAAGGAATTTCTTTTCCTGAAGGATAATGAATCTCTGGAATTCTCTACCTTAGGGGTTGTGCAGCCTCAATCACTGAAAGTGTTTAAAGAGGAGGTTGATAGATTTTTGAAATTCTGAGGAGTTGACAGCTCTGAGGAACAGGCTTGAGGCATGAGAAAGGAATTGAGGCCTGGGAAAGATGAGCCATGATGTTATAGAATAGCAGGGCACGTTTGAGAGAACTTATAGAACATTGAACAGTACAGCACAGTACAGGCCCTTCGGCCCACGATGTTGTGCTGAACTTTTACCCTAAACCTAAGGTCTATCTAACCTCCACTGCTACCTTATACTATCATCCATATGCCTATCTAATAGCCGCTTAAATGCCCCTAATGAGGCCGACTCCAGTACCCTCTCCAGCAATGCATTCCAGGCCCCTACCACTCTCTGAATAAAGAACCTACCTCTGACGTCTCCCCGATATCTACCTCCTTTCACTTTAAAACTATATCCCCTCGTAAAAGCTATTTCCACCCCAGGAAAAAGTCTCTGGCTGTCTACTGTATCTATACTTCTGATCATTTTGTACACCTCTATCAAGTCACTTCTCATCCTTCGTCGTTCTAAAGAGAAAAGCCCTAGCTCTCTCAACCTTTCCTCGTAAGACCTTCCCTCCATTCCAGGCAACATCCTGGTAAATCTCCTCTGCACCTTTTCCAACGCTTCCACATCTTTCCTGTAATGAGGTGACCAGAACTGGACACAATACTCCAAATGTGGCCGAACCAGGCTCTTGTATAGCTGGAGCATAACTTCACGGCTCTTGAACTCAATCCCTCTATTAATGAAAGCTAACACACCATACACCTTCTTAACAACTCTATCCACCTGGGTGGCAGCTTTCAGGAAACTGTGAACATGAACCCCAAGATCCCTCTGCTCCTCCACACTGCCAACAATCTTTCCATTAACCCTGTATTCTGCTTTCAAGTTTATCCTTCCAAAATGAATCACCTCACACTTTTCAGGGTTAAACTCCACCTGCCACTTCTCAGCCCAGCTCTGCATCCTATCAATGTCCCTTTGTAACCTAGAACAGCCCTCCGCACTGTCCACAACTTGACCCACCTTCGTATCGTCCACGAACTTGCTAATCCACCCTTCCACTCCTTCATCCAAATCACTTACAAAAATCACAAACAAAAGAGGACCCAGAATAGATCCTTGTGGTACACCACTCGTAACTGAGCACCATGTTGAATATTTTCCATCCACTACCACCCTTTGTCTTCTAAGGGTCTAATATGTCCTACTCTTCCTCTTATTTGTTATGTCCTTCTCCTCTTGTGATAGACAAAATGGAATGAGGTCTGCTGCAGAGCCCCTAGCCTCTAACCTGCTCTTGTAGCCACTGTATTGATATGGCTGGTTCAGTAACTCACTTCCTCAGGTATGATGCCATCATCGGCGCAGATACGAGGGTCCCCTCCATATTGTAACAGCATTTCAAGTGCTGCCAGATGCCCACCAAAGGCTGCTCTGTACAGTGGGGTTCTTCCATAAGCACCCTACAGGCAAAGAACACAATAAAAGAATCAGTCCGAGATCAAACTATATATACACAAACATATCACAGATGCATTGTCACAGAGAAACAGTGAAAACAGGCACACATGCTCACACACACATATGCATGTGCAGGCAGAACATGCTGAGGAACTGAATAATTACTTCGAGTCAGTCTTCACGGGGAAGGCACGAGTAACATCCCAAACATTCAAGAGAGTCAGGAGCCAGAGCTGAGTATGGTGGCCATCACCAAGGAAAAGGTGCTAGTAAAACTGTTTGGCCTGGAGGTGGATAAATCACCTGGACCAGATGGACTACACCCCAGAGTTCTAAAGGAGATAGCTGAAGAGATAGTGGTGATCTTTTAGGAATCACGAGAGTCAGGGAGGGTCCCAGAGGACTGGAAAATCGCTAACGTGACACCCCGTTTAAAAAGGGAGTAAGGCAAAAGAAGGAAAATTACAGGCCGATTAGCCTAACCTCGGTCATAGGTAAGATTTTGGAGTCCATTGTAAAGGATGAAATTTTTGAATATTTGGAAGTGTATAGTATATAGTGTATAGTAACATAGGGCAAAGTCAGCATGGAGCGGTCATGCCTGACAAATCTGCTAGAATTCTTTGAGGAAGGAACAAGCAGGGTAGACCAAGGAGAGCCAATGGATGTTATCTACCTGGACTTCCAGAAGGCCTTTGACAAGGTACCGCACAGGAGGCTGCTGAGTAAGATAAGGCCCCATGGTGTTAGAGGCAAGGTACTACCATGGATAGAAGATTGGCTGTCTGCCAGAAAGCAGAGAGTGGGGATAAAAGGGTCTTTCTCAGGATGGCAGCCGGTGATAAGCGATGTTCCACAAGGGTCAGTGCTGGGACCATAACTTTTCAGTTTATACATTAATGATCTAGGTGAAGTAACTGAGGGCATTCTGGCTAAGTTTGCAGACGATACAAAGATAGGTGGTGGGACAGGTAGTATTGAGGAGGCGGGGAGGCTGCAGAAGGATTTGAACAGGTTAGGAGAGTGGGCAAAGAAGTGGCAGATGGAGTACAATGTGGGAAAGTGTGAGGTCATGCACTTTGGTAAGAAGAATAAAAGCATGGACTATTTTATAAATGGGGAGAAAATTCAGAAGTCTGAAATGCAAAGAGACTTGGGAGTTCTAGTCCAGGATTCTCTCAAGGTAAACTTGCAGGTTGAGTCAGTAGTCAGGAAGGCAAATGCAATGTTGGCATTTATTTTGAGAGGACTTGAATATAAAAGCAGGGATGTACTACTGAGGCTTTATAAGGCTCTGGTCAGGCCACATGTGGAGTATTGTGGGCAGTTTTGGACACCATATCTCAGGAAGGATGTACTGGCCCTGGAGCAGATTCAGAGGAGGTTCACGAGAATGGTCCCAGAAATGGAAAGCTTAACATATGAGGATCATTTGGGGACTCTGGGACTATACTCATTGGAGTTTAGAAAGATAAGGGGGGATCTAATTGAAACTTTCAGAATACTGAATGGCCTGGACAGAGTGGATGTTGGGAAGATGCTTCCATTGGTAGGAGATACTAGGTCCCGAGGGCACAGCCTTAGAGTAAAGGGAAGACCTTTTAGAATGGAGATAAGGAGAAACTTCTTCAGCCAGAGAGTGGTGAATCTATGGAATTCCCTGCCACAGAAGGCTATGGAGGCCAGGTCATTGAGTACATTTAGGACTGAGATAGATAGGTTTTTGATTATCAAGGGGCTCAAGAAGAAAGCGGGAGAATGGGGCTGAGGAACTTATCAGCCAAGATTGAATGGCGGAGCAGACTCGATGGGCCGAATGGCCTAATTTCTGCTCCTATGTCTTATGGTCTTATGCAGAAACACTCAGATGCACATGCACAGAATACATATAGAATTCATGTGCGCACGCACAGATGCATGCACACACAAACATAGAACACACACACATGCACGCACAGAGATGCAGACACACATGCACACACAGACACAAGTGCACACACAGACTTAGTGAGAAGTTACACAACACCAGGTTATAGTCCAATAGGTTTATTTGAAATCACAAGCTTTCGGAACATAGCCCCTTCTCAGTGAAGTGAGAGGGAAGCACACAGACATAGAATTTATAGGCAGAGAAATCAAGGGCAGAGAGATCAAAAGATCATACAAATGGTGTGAGTGGACTGTTGAATTATAAGACTTGCTGGTGACCAGAAGTGTCCAATAGTGTGAGTAAAGTGTCAACAGCTGAATAACAAGTGAAGGGATGGCCTGTAAACTGATTAAATGAGGCAGAGAGATAATCACAAAAAATTAAAAATAAGATGGTGCTGAAGACAAATCAAATGACTGGAATAACATGCTAGGTATAAAAGTTCATGCTGAGTGTCTAACCAAAATCATAAGTAATCCAAAACTGTACAAACTAATTAAGGCAGAGAGATCGTTACAAGTTGTCAAGGTGATGGTGTTAAAATAGGACAGTCAGGAAAAATTTACAGATACAGAACAGTGTGGTGCCACATGAACCTATGAACTATCCTGTTTTGAATTACGTTTTGAATTATTACCTTGGTGGGTCTGCTTTCTAAATGAGCTTCCAACTGTTCAAAATCTTACAGTCCAACCTCCTTTGTAGTCTTCCCAATGTCTTTGCCACCAACATGGACAATAACAACTGGATCCCTCCCCTCCCTCTCCAAGTTCCTCTCTAGCCCTGAGGACATGGCCTTACCCCTGGCAACAGGCAGGGAACCCAGCCTTCGGGACTCCCACTCACAGAGAACAGGACCAATCCCCCTCATTGTACTGCCCCCTACCACAACTACATTCCTATTTCCTCCCCCCATTTCAATGGTCAATTGCAACCCCCCGGATCCTCATAGCTACTTCACCTGCAGTCACACCCTCCTGTCCTTGATCACACACAAATTTTGAATTATCTAGTCTGGGGGGTATGACCATCCTCTGGAGTAAAATGTCCAGGTAACTTTCCCTTTCACGATATGCAGCTCAGACTCCAGCTCCTCAATTCAGATTTGAAGTTCCTCGAGCTGCAAACACTTACTACAGACATGTTTGCTCTCTATCTCTGGTGACTAGAGCTCTCACATGAGGCAGCAGCAATACATCAAGTGACTTGCGATCTCTATTGTATTTTATTTAAATAATCTCTCCTCTGTGTCGGGTGGAATGCCACACTTCACCAGTAAAGCCTTGAGAGTAACACTGAAGCGTTTCCTCTGTCCACCTGGGGCTGGCCTGCCGTTTCGGAGCTGGACGTAGAGCACCTGCTTGAGGAGTCTCGTCTTGGTCATGCAGACGACGTGCCCAGTCCATCGTAGCTGATTAAGGTTGGCCAGTGCCGCAATGCTGGGGATGTTGGCCTGGTCGAGGACATTGCCATTGGTGCGTCTTTCTTCCCAGCAGATTTGCAGAATCTTGTACAGGCAGCATTGCAGGTACTACTCCAGCGCCTTGAGGTGTCTGCTGTAACACTGCACCTGTACTTACATTCATCAATGTACCCCAAACTGCTGAGTGTAGCTGACAGACACGGGGATCAGACAGAGACACGGAGGACACACAGAGACACAGGGCACACATGGAGACATGGAAGACACATGGAGACATGGGGGATACACGAACACACAGAGACATGGGGGACACACAGAGACACAGGGCACACATGGAGACATGGAAGACACACAGAGACATGGGGGATACACGAACACTCGGAGACATGGGGGACACATGGAGACACACAGAAACATGAGAGACACACGGAGACACGGGGGACACACAGAGACATGGGACACACATGGAGACATGGGGCACACACGGAGTCATGGGAGACACACGGAGGCACGGGGGACACACAGAGACATGGGGGACACACGGAGACATGGGGGGGACACATGGAGACACGGGTGACACGTGGAGACATGGGGGACACATGGAGACACAGGTGACACGTGGAGACATGGGGGACACATGGAGACACGGGGGACACATGGTGACACAGGAGACACAAGGAAACACAGGGTCACATGGAGACACGGAGACACATGGAGACAAGGGAGACACGTGGAGACAAGGGAGACACATGGAGACGTGCGGGGCTTCACCTCAAGGTTCATGAGGTCGGGAGATCATTCTGAAATCACCTTGAGACCAGAAGTCCATGCTGAGGCCAGGCAGGGCTGAGAGATCACAATGCCTGGCCAAGACGAATCCATGCCACCCCCAAGAGACTGCCACACCGAGCTGAGAGACCACCACACTAGGCTGAGAGACCACCACACCGGGCCAGAAGGTCTCCACGCCACGTTGCTACGCCAGGATGAGATAATGCTTCATCAGGTCTGTGCGGAGGCCAGGAGTTTCAAGGATGTGAGTTCGGAGGCTGCAAGGTCAGAGGCTGGGAGTTCAGAGACCGCAAGGTTAGAGGCGACAAGATCGCAGGCCGGGAGGCCGAGAAGAGAGAAGATGAGAAAAAAAATCAAAAAGAGAAAAAGAGAGAAAGAAAATAGAAAAGGAATGGACGGGGAGGAGAAGCTCCAGCTCAAGCGTCCTACTCTAGCGGCCAGCACGGACTGGGTTGGAAGACTGTTGTACTGAACTCTTTTTCCTCCCATTTAATCAGTTATTCCCAAATGATTTGGAAGAAAACATGGCTGGTCTACTTAGTAAGTTTGCAGATGATACAAAGGGTAGTGAGGAGAATTGTCAGAGGGTACAGCAGCATTTAGATCGGGGGTGGGGGTGGCATGGGCAGGAAAATGGCAGGTGGAGTTCATTCTGGACAAATGTGAGGTGATACATTTTGGAAGGTGAAGTCCAGGTGGAAATTATACAGTGAATGGCAGAACCCTTAGGAGTATTGATATGCAGAGAGATCTGGGTGTGCAGGTCACAGATCACTGAAGGTGGCAGCGCAGACAGATAAGGTAGCCAAAAAAAAGGCCTATGGGCATGCTTGCCTTCATTGGAAGAGGCACTGAACATAAGGATAAACAATTTATGCCACAGGTTATAGAACTTTAATTAAGCCACACTTGGAATATTGTGTACAGTTCTGGTCACCACACTACCAGAAGGATGTGGATGCTTTGGAGAGGATACAGTAAAGGTTTACCAGGATATTGCCTGGTCTGGAGGATTTTAGCAATGACGAAAGGTTGGCTAGACTGGGTTTGTTTTCACTGGAACGCAGCAGGTTGAGAGGGGGAACCTGATAGAAGTTTATAAGATTGCGAATGGCATGGATAGAGTGGAAAGTATGAGGCTTTTTCCCAGGGTGGAGGGGTCAGTTACTAGGGGATACAAGGGTGGGGGACAGAAGTTTAAAAGAGATGTGCAATGCCAGAGGAGGTGGTGGAAGCAGACACAATAGCAGCGTTCAAGAAGCATCTGGACGAATACATGAAAAGGAAAGGGTTAAAGGGATAGGGATCCTGTAAGTGAAGACAGTTTTAGTATGGAAGGACAGAATGTGTTGGCGCAGGCTTGGAGGGCCAAAGGGCCTGTTCCTGGGCTCTATCGTTCTTTGTTCTTTGTACTCCACAGCATCTTGGATCACATGGAGACATGGGGTGGGTGGGGACATATGGAGAAATGGGGGAACCACATAGAGACACAGGGGACACAGCAACACATGGGGGATACACGGAGCACACACAGGCACAGGGAACCCATGAGGACACTGAGACAAACACACAGAGACTCACAAGGAAATGGAGGCACTGAGAGAATCAAAAGGGGTCTTACAGAGAGGCAGTGGAACAGACTGAGACTGACAAGGGCTGAGGACATGGAGAGACACATGAAGATACATAAAGAGAGATGGGGAGATGGGGAAGACATGGATCAACACAGTCACACATGGGAAGATGCATGGAGACACATGTAACATAGCAAAACCTTCAGAGGTGAAAGGTCATGAGCTGCTCTTTCTCCTTCACTAACTGTCTGATACCTTTGAGTTGAGGTTAGCTCCTTTCTCAATCAAGAACTGAATGGCCTCAGGATGCCCCCCACCGGAAGCCTCTGACAGCGGTGTGTTGCCATGTGCATCAGTACAGTCTATCAGCGCTAACTGGTGCCGCCGCCGGATCACTTTTCCCATTTCATCATTTCCAATTCCGTTTTTGGAGTCCAGGTCAGAAACCTGAGGGAAAAATCAAAAGGAAGCATTTGCAAAGACATGCCAAGATACACAGCGTGCTATCTACAGAAACTCACCAACGATTGCTCATGGCCCACTCTGGGACCAGATCCTCCTTCCACAAAGGCCTATGTCTTGCTCAGGCATGACTGCCATCTTTTTATTTTCACACGTCTGTTTATTAATTAAAGAAGCATTGGAGCTTGAAAAGGCTGCTTAACTGTGCTAACACAGTGTGGAGCTGGAGGAACACAGCAGGCCAGACAGCATCAGAGGAGCAGGAAAGCCGACGCTTCGGGTTGGGACCCTTCTTCAGAAATTTCAAGTTGGTCACCTTGCAGATAAAAATTACTGAGGAAGTTAGGGAATGGGTGATCAATAGATAGATGAAGAGTAGGAACGTAGTGCAGGTGTCCCCTGCAGTCATCTCCCTCCAAAGCAGGTAAACCATTTTGGATACTGTTGGGGGAGATGGCTCACCAGGGGAAGCGATGGCCTAGTGGTACTATCGTTAAACTGTTAATCCAGAGAACAAAAACAAAGTTGCAGATGCTGTAAATCAGGAACAAAAACAAAGTTGCTGAAAAAGCTCAGCAGGTCTGGCAGCATCTGTGAAGTAAAAAACAGAGTTAACCTTTCAGGTCTGGTGATCCGAGGAGGGGTCTGTTCTGAGGAAGGGTCACCAGACCAAAACATTAACCCAGTTTTTTCCTTCACAAATGTTGCCAGACCTGCTGAGCTTTTCCAGCAACTTTGGTTTTGCTCCTGATTTACAGCATCTGCAGTTCTTTTGGTTTTTATTTTGTTGATCCACAGACACAGATAACGTTATGGGGACCTGGGTTCAAATCCTGTCACGGCAGATGGTGGAATTTGAATTTAATAAATATCTGGAATTAAGAATCTAATGATGACCGTGAATCCATTGTGGATTGTTAGGAAAAACACTCTGGCTCACTAATGTCCTTTAGGGAACGAAGCTGCCATCCTTATCTGGTCTGGCCTACATGTGATTCCAGACCCACAGAAATGTGGTTGACTCTTAACTGCTCTCTGGGCAATTAGGGATGGGCAATAAATGCTGCCTGGCCAGCAATGCCCTCATTCCGTGAATGAATTAAAAAATCAGGGGTAGGTGACAGCAGTCAGGTTCATGGTACTGTGGCTGGCTCTGTTGTACAGGAGGACAGGAAAAAGAGTGGCAGAGCGATAGTGATTAGGGGATTCAATTGTAAGGGGAATAGACAGGCGTTTCTGTGGCTGCAAACAAGAGTTCAGGATGTTGCCTCCCTGGTGCGAGGGTTAAGAGTGTCGCAGATGGCTGCAGGACATTCTGGAGGGGGAGGGTGAACAGCTAGCTGTCATGGTGCATATAGGCACCAATGATATAGGTAAAAAACGGCTTGAGGTCCTACAAGCAGAATTTAGGGAGTTTGGACTTAAACTAAAAAGTAGGACGTCAAAGATCGTAATCTCAGAATTGTTACCAGAGCCACTTGCTAGTCAGAGTAGCAATGGCAGGATAGCTAAGATGAAGAGCTAGTAGGAACTGCAGATGCTGGAGAATCTCAGATAACAAGGTGTAGAGCTGGATGAACACAGCAGGCCAAGCAGCATCAGAGAAGCAGGAAAGCTGATGTTTCGGGCCTAGACCGTTCTTCAGAAATGGGGGAGGGGAAGGGGATTCTGAAATAAATAGGGAGAGAGGGGGAGGCGGATAGAAGATGGATAAAGGAGAAGATAGGTGGAGAGGAAACAAACAGGTCGAAGAGGCGGGGATGGAGCCAGTAAAGGTGAGTGTAGGTGGGGAGTTAGGGAGGGGATAGGTCAGTCCAGGGAGGACGGACAGGTCACGGGGGCGGGATGAGGTTAGTAGGTAGGAGATGGGGGTGCGGCTTGAGGTGGGAGGAGGGGATAGGTGGGAGGAAGAACAGGTTAGGGAGGCAGGGACGAACTGGGCTGGTTTTGGGATGCGGTAGGGGGAGGGGAGATTTTGAAGCTTGTGAAGTCCACATTGATACCATTGGGCTGCAGGGTTCCCACGCGAAATATGAGGTGCTGTTCCCGCAATCTTCGGGTAGCATCGTTGTGGCACTGCAGGAGGCCCAGGATGGACATATCGTCTGAGGAATGGGAGGGGGAGCTGAAATGGTTCGCGACTGGGAGGTGCAGTTGTTTGTTGCGAACCGAGCGTAGGTGTTCTGCAAAGCGGTCCCCGAGTCTCCGCTTGGTTTCCCCGATGTAGAGGAAGCCACACCGGGTACAGCGGATGCAGTATACCACATTGGCAGATGTGCAGGTGAACTTCATCAGCTTCAAAATCTCCCCTCCCCCAATTGCATGCCAAAACCAGCCCAGCTCATCCCTGCCTCCCTAACCTGTCCTTCCTCCCACCTATCCCCTCCTCCCACCTCAAGCCCCAGCCCCATCTCCTACCTACTAACCTCATCCCGCCCCCTTGACCTGTCCGTTCTCCCTGGACTGACCTACCTCCTCCCTAACCCCCCACCTACACTCACATTTACTGGCTCCATCCCCACCTCTTTGACCTGACTGTCTCCTCTCCACCTATCTTCTCCTCTATCCATCTTCTATTCCCCTCCCCCTCTCTCACTATTTATTTCAGAACCCCCTTCCCCTCCCCCATTTCTGATGAAGGGTCTAGGCCTGAAACGTCAGCCTCTCTGCTCCTATGATGCTGCTTGGCCTGCTGTGTTCATCCAGCCCTGCACCTTGTTAGCTAAGATGAATGTGTGGCTTCAGGGATGGTGCAAGAGGGAGGGATTCAAATTCCTGGGAGATTGGAACCGGTTCTGGGGAGGTGGAACCAGTACAAACCGGACAGCCTGCACCTGGCAGGACTGGAACCAACGTCCTGGGGGGAGTGTTTGCTAGTGCTGTCGGGGAGGGTCTAAACTAATATGGCAGGGACATGGAAATCAATACAGGGAGTCAGAGGAAAGTAAAGTGGGGACAGAAACAAAGGACAGTAAGGAGCAAAGTGGAAGTGGAAGGCGGAGAAATGAAAGACAAAAATCAAAATGGACCACATTTCACAATGATTCTAAAAAGGCAATACATGTCAGAAAGATGAGCCTGAATGTTCAGTGTCTCAGTTCGAGGAGCATTTCTAATAAGGTGGACGAATTAACTGCGCAAACTGTTATTAATGGACATCATATAATTGGAAACCTAGCTCCAGGGTGACCAAGGATAGGAACTCGATATCAAGGGTAATCCAATTTTCAGGAACGATAGATGGCATAGCAGGCGGCACGGTGGCTCAGTGGTTAGCACTGCTGCCTCACAGCACCAGGGACCCGGGTTCGATCCCATCCTAGGGCGACTGTCGGTGTGGAGTTTGCACATTCTCCCCGTGTCTGCATGGGTTTCCTCCGGGTGCTCTGGTTTCCTCCCACAGTCCAAAGATGTGCAGGTTAGGTGGATTGGCCATGCTAAATTGCCCATAGTGTTCAGGGTTGTGTAGATTAGGTGGGTTATAAGGGGATGCTCTGAGGTTCAGTGTGGACTTGTTGGGCCGAAGGGTCTGTTTCCACACTGTAGGGATTCTATGGAAAGGAAAGGAAAGGAAGGTGAGGTATCGTTGCTGGTTAAGGAGGACATTACCACAATAATAAGGCGGCACACTAGCCTCGACGATGTGGAATCAGTATGGGTGGAGCTGTGGAATACCAAAGGGAAAAAGACATTAGTGGGAGCTGTGTACAGACCACCTAACAGTAGTTGTGATGTTGGGATGGCATCATACAGGAAATTAGAGATGCATGCACTAAGGATACAGCAGTTATTATGGGTGGCTTCAATCCACACATTGATTGGACTAGCCAAACTGGCAGCAATGGATTTCCTGGAATGTATGAGGGATGGTTTCCTTGACCAATCTGTTGAGGTATCAACTAAAGAGCAAGCTATCCTAGACTGGGTATTGTGTAATGAGAAAGGATTAATTAGCAACATTGTGGTGCGAGATCTTTTGGGGAAGAGTGACCATAATATGGTAGAATTTTTCATTAAGATGGAGAGGGACACAGTTAAATCTGAAACTAGGGTCCTGAACTTAAAGAAAGCTAACTTTGATGGTATGAGGCATGCACTGGCTAGGATAAGCTATAACAATGGATGAATGGACACCGCGCAACAATCACCAGACAGGAACGTTCCCTCCCAGTCGGGGAACACATCAGCCTCAAGGACATTCAGCCTCCAATCTTCGGGTACGTGTCCCCCAAGTTGGCCTTCGAGATACACAACAACACAGAAACACCAAGCAGAAACTGATAGCCAGGTTCCACACACATGAAGATAGCCTCAACAGTGATCTTGGGTTCATCTTGTGCTATATGTGACCCCACCCCACTGTTCTGTATCTGTAAATTCTTCCTTACTGTCTTGTTTTGACACCATCATCTTGATAACTTGTTATGATCGCTCTACCTTAATTAGTTTGTACGATTTTGGCATGCAGCTCTTATACTTATCATGTTATTCCTGCCATTTGATTTGTCTCCAGAACCACCTTATCTTTAATTCTTTGTAATTATCTCTTTGCCTCATTTGATTGGATTTAGATCATCTCTTAGCTTGTTATTCAGCTGTTGACACTTTACTCACACCACTTTACTCACTTGACACTTTTGATCACCCGCAGGGATTTATTATCAGACACTCCACTCACGCCATTTGTAAGATCTTTTGACCTCTCTCCTCTTTATCTCTCTGCCCATAAATTCTATGTCTGTGTGCTTCTCTCTCACTTCACCTGACAAAGGGGCTATGCTCAGAAAGCTTGTGATTTCAAATAAACCTGTTGGACTATAACCTGATGTTGTGTGACTTCTTACTTTGTCCACCCTAATCCAACACCAGCACCTCCACATCATAGGATAAGCGGGCCAAGGATACCTAGGGGCTGGATGGTGGATAGGCAATGGCAGGCATTTAAAGAACACATGGGTGAGCTTCAACAGTTCTAAGTCCCTGTCTGGTGTAAGAGTAAAACAGGGAAAGTAGCTCAACCATGGCTAACAAGGAAAATAAGGCATAGTGTTAAAGCAAAGAGGAGGCATTTAACTGACCAGAAAAAGCAGCAAACCTGAGGACTGAGAGATAATTTAAAATTCAGCTCAGGAGGACAAAGAGTTTAATTCGGAAGGGGAAAATAGAATATGAAAGTAAGCTTGCAGAAAACTTAAAAGCTGATTGCAAAAGCTTCTTTAGATATGTGTGTGAAGGGAAAAAGACTGGTGAAGACAAATGTAGGTCCCTTACAGTTGGAATCAGGTATATTCATAATGGACTGAAAAGAGATGGCAGACTGGTTAAACAAGTACTTTGGATCTGTCTTCACTAAGGAGGACACAAATAACCTTCCGGAAATGCTACGGGACAGAGTGTCAAGCATGAAGGAGGAACTGAAGAAAATCCTTATTAGTCAAGAAATAGTATTGGGGAAATTGATGGGATTAAAACCCGATAAGTCCCCAGAGCCTGACGCTGTGCCTCCCAGGATACTTAAGGAAGTGGTCCTAGAAATACTGGATGCTTTGGTGATTATTTTCCAGCATTCTGTAGACTCTGGAAGAGTTCCAAAGGCTGGAGGGTGGCTAATGTAACTCCATTCTTTAAAAAAGGAGGGAGAGAGAAAATGGGGTATTATAGGCCAGTTAGCCTGAAATTGGTGTTGGGGAAAATGCTGGAGACAATCATTAAGGATGTAATAACTGAGCATTTGTAAAGCGAGGATAGAATCGGTCCTAGTCAGCACGGATTCACTAAAGGGAAATTATGCTTGACAAATTTTCTGGAACTTTTTGAGGATGTGGCCAGTAGAGTGGACAAGGCTGAATCAGTGGATGTCAATACATTACCTCTGATACCATGAGCTTTAATTTTCCTTACTAATCTCTTGTATGGAACCTTGTCAAAAGCCTCTTGAAAGTCCAGATACACAACATGCACTGTCAGACATGACGTCCTCTTGACGAAGCTGTGCTAACTCTGCCCTATTTTACCATGCCTTCCCCTTCAGATGTTACTTCTTTCTTGGAATGAATTTCTGCTGTGTCTTCTGAATTACCGCCAGAAACTCCTGGTATTGCTGCCCCACTGTCTTCCCTGCTAGGATCTCCTTCCAATCAACTCTGGCCAGCTCCTCCTTATGTCTTTGTAGTTACCTTCATTTGATTGTAATACTGTTACATCTGATTCCAGCTTCTCCCTCTCAAACTGCAGAGTCAATTCCATCATATTATGGTCACCGCTCCCCAGGGGTCCCTTCACCTTCAGCTCCCTAATTCAGCTCCCATTGCACCTCACTAAATCCAGAATTGCCTGTTTCCTAGTGGACTCTACCACAAGCTGCTCCAAAAAAATCATCTTGTAGACACACTGTGAATTCCTTTTCTTGAGATCCATTCCCAACCTGATTTTCCCAATCCACCTGCATACCGAAGCCCCCTATGATTATTGTAATAGATCCTTTCCTACATGCCTTTGCTATCTCCTGACTTATTTTCTGTCCCACATCCTGACTACTGCTAGGAGGCCAGTACGAACTCCCATCAAGGTCTTTGTTTCTTTGTGGTTTCTCAGCTTTACCCACACAGATTCTACACCTTCCAAATCTATATCACATTTTGCTATTGACTTAATTTCATTTCTTACTAACAAGGCAACCCTACCCCCTGTGCCCATCAGCCTGTCCTTTCGGTATGACATGTATTCTTGGATATTTAATTCCCCTTGCAGCTACATCTCTGTGATACTGCAACATCATACCCACCAATTTCAATCGGTGCTTTAAGCTCATTTCCCTTGTTTCACATAGAAAATACCAATGAGATTACACAAGTCAATATAGGTTTATGAAAAGGGAGTCTTGTTTGACAGATCTACTGGATTATTTGAGGATGCAACAAATAGAATAGATAAGGAAGAACAAGTGGATGCATTTGGATTTTCAGAAAGTTTTGATAAAGCCCCACATAAGAGGTTATTTGGCAAAATCAAAGCACATAGGGTTGATGGTAATATAGTGGCATGGATTGGCAATTGGTTGGCAGACCAGAAACAGTGAGTAGAAACAATTGTGTCATTTCTGAATGGTAGGTAGTGACCAGTGGGCTTCCGCAGGGATCAGTGCTTGGACCCCAGCTATTCATGATATACATAACAAATTAAGGAACTTAGTGTAATATTTCCAAGGTCACTGATGACACAAAACGACATGGGAGGGTGAGTGGTGATGATGTTGTAAAGAGGTTTCAGTGTGTTTTGGATAAGTTGAGTTAATTACCAAATACATAACAGAAGCAGTTCATGTTCCAATGCAACAAGATCTGGACAACATCCAGGCTTGGGCTGACAAGTGGCAAATAATATTTGCACTACACAAATGCCAGGTAATGCCCATTTCCAATAAGAGACAATCTAACCACTGCTTCATGACCTTCAATGGCGTTAACAATAATGAATCCCCCACTATCAACATCCTGGTGCTTACTATTGACATGAAATTCAACTCACCACATCAACACAGTAACGACAACAGCAGGTCAAACACTAGGAATACTGCAGCGAGTAACTCACTTTCTGACTCCCCAAAGCCCGTCCCACCATCTACAAGGCACAAGTCAGGAGTGTGATGGAATACTCCCCACTTGCCTGGATGGGTGCAGCTCCAACAACACTCAAGAAGCCTGACACCTTCCAGGACAAAGCAGCCGCTTGATTGGCACCACATCCACAAGCATCCACTCCCTCCACCACCGACGCTCAGTAGCAGCAGTGTGTACTGTCTACAAGATGCACTGCAGAAATTCACCAAAGATCCTTAGACTGCACCTTCCAAACCCAAGGGCAGCAGATATATTGGAACACCATCCCGTGCAAGTTCCACTCGAAGCCATTCACCTTCTTGACTTGGAAATATATCGCTGATCCTTCACTATCATTGGGTCAAAATCCTGGAATTCCCTCCCTAATGATACTGTTGGTCTACAGCAGGTGGACTATAGCAGTTCAAGAAGGCAGCTCACCACCACATTCTCAAGACCAACTAAGGACGGGCAATAAATGCTGGTCAGTCAGTGATACCCACGTTCCACAAGTGAATAAAAACAAAAGTATAACATAGATATGTGTTAAGTTGTGTACTTCAGTAGAAAAACAGAATGGCACAGTCATATTTAAATTGTGATAGATCTAGAAAGATCAATGTACCCCGAATGGACCTGAGTTTTAGTGCAAGCTAGCATGCAGGTGCAGCAAATGATTAGGAAAGCAAAAGGTATATTGGTCTTCATTGCAAGAGGTTTCAAATTCAGAAGTATAGACATCTGACTGCAGTTATACAATGTCTGGATGAGACCACACCTTATGTGTAATTTTTGGTCTTCCCATCCAAGAAAGGATGCGCTTGCCATAGAGAGAGTGCAACAGAGGTTCACTAGGCTGATATTGGGGATGGCAGCACTGTCCGGTGAGGAGAGATTGTTTTGACTGGGCCTGTATTCACTAGAATTTAGAAGGATGAGAAGGGATTGGATTGAAATGTATAAAATTCTAACATGGCTGGGCAGGCTAGATGCAGGGAGGATGTTTCCCCCTGGCTTGGCAGTAGTGGTGGAGAACAATGGGTCACACTGTCAGGATATACGGTAAACCATTTCAGTCTGAGATGAGAAAAAAAGTCTTCATTCAGAGGTTGGTGAAACAAGGCAAGGGAATATATAGAAAGCACCGAGGATCAGAGGGACCTTGGTGTGTGTGTCCACTGGTCCCTTAAGGGATCAGAACAGGTGGATAAAGTGGTTAAAAAGGCACATCCAAACTCGAAGATCTAGGACTGTGCTCTCCTCTCTGTAACTGGGTCTTCGACTCCCTGACCCGCAGACCACAATCAGTAAGGATAGACAACGACACCTCCTCCACAATAGTCCTCAACACTGGTGCCCTGTAAGGCTGTGTACTCTGCCCTTATACACTCATGACCATGTGGCCAAATTCAGCTGTAACTCCCATTTACAAATTTGCTGATGGCACCACCATAGTTGGTTGGATCTCAGGATATTACAGGAAGTAGATAGACAACTTATTACCACATATACAGACAACAATGTCTCTCTCTCTCAATGTCAGCAAAATGAAGGAGTTGGTCATTAACTTCAGGAAGCAGAATGAACATAGAACATAGAACATACAACATTACAGCGCAGTACAGGCCCTTCGGCCCTCGATGTTGCGCTGA
>NC_063333.1:854986-883238 GCF_021869965.1 Rhincodon typus
GCTGGAGGGGAGTGTGGAGCGGACAAGGGAGTCACGGAGAGAGTTGTCCCTCCGGAAAGCAGATAAGGGTGGGGAGGGAAAGATGTCTTTGGTGGTGGGGTCGGATTGCAGATGGCGGAAGTGTCGGAGGATGATGCGTTGGATCCGGAGGTTGGTGGGGTGGTACGTGAGGACGAGGGGGATTCTTTTTTGGTTCTTATTGCGTGGACGGGGTGTGAGGGATGAGGTGCGGGAGATGTGGGAGACACGGTTGAGGGCGTTCTCGACCACCGAGGAGGGGAAGTTACGGTCCTTGAAAAACGAGGACAACTGAGATGTACGGGAGTGGAATGCCTCATCCTGGGAGCAGATGCGGCGGAGGCGAAGGAATTGGGAATAGGCGATAGCATTTTTGCAGGAAGGTGGGTGGGAGGAGGAGTATTCTGGGTAGCTGTGGGAGTCGGTGGGCTTGAAATGAATATCGGTTCCTAGGTGGTTGCCCGATATGGAGACAGAGAGGTCCAGGAAGGGGAAAGAGGTGTTAGAGATGGTCCAGTTAACTTAAGGTTGGGGTGGAACGTGTTAGTGAAGTGTATGAACTGTTCGAGCTCCTCGTGGGAGCACGAGGCGGCGCCGATACAGTCATCAATGTAACGGAGGAAGAGGTGGGGTTTAGGGCCGGTGTAGGTACGGAAGAGGGATTGTTCCACGTAACCTACAAAGAGGCAGGCGTAGCTTGGGCCCATGCGGGTACCCATGGCTACCCCCTTTGTCTGTAGGAAGTGGGAGGAATTGAAAGAGAAGTTGTTGAGTGTGAGGACGAGTTCGGCTAAGCGGATGAGGGTATCAGTGGAGGGGGACTGGTCGGGCCTGCGGGACAGGAAGAAGCGGAGGGCCTTAAGGCCATCTGCATGGGGAATGCAGGTGTAGAGGGACTGGACGTCCATGGTAAAGATGAGGTGTTGGGGACCGGGGAATTGGAAGTTCTGGAGGAGGTGACGGATGTAGGTAGGGAGTTCCTGGACCAAGGGAGAGAAAATGGAGTCCAGATAGTTGGAAATAAGTTCGGTGGGGCAGGAGCAGGCGGAGACAAAGGGTCAACCAGGGCATTCAGGTTTGTGGATTTTGGGAAGGAGATAGAAGCGGGCGGTGCGGGGTTGGGGAACGATGAGGTTGGAGGTCACCTGAGGTGATGAGGTTGTGGATGGTTTGGGAGATGATGGTTTGGTGCTCGGGGGTGGGGTCATGATCAAGGGGGCGGTAAGAGGAGGTGTCGGAGAGTTGGCGTCTGGCCTCGGCGATGTAGAGGTCAGTGCGCCATACTACGAATGCGCCTCCCTTGTCCACAGGTTTTATGGTGAGGTTGGGATTGGAGTGGTGGGCTGCACGTTCTGCGGGGGAGAGATTGGAGTGGGTGACAGGGGTGGAGAGGTTGAGGCGATTGATGTCTCGACGGCAGTTGGAGATGAAGAGGTCAAGGGAGGGTAGGAGGCCTTGGGGTGGTGTCTCGGAGGAGGGGGTGTGTTGGAGGTGGGAGAAGGGGTCAGTAGAGGGATGGTTAGGTTCACGGTTGAAGAAGTAAGCGTGGAGGCGGAGGCGGCGGAAAAACTGCTCTATGTCCAAACGTGACCGGTATCCGTTGATGTGTGGGTGGAGGGGGACAAAAGTAAGCCCTTTACTGAGGACTGACCGTTCGTCCTCAGAAAGGGGAGATCTGGGGGGTAGTCTGTTTGTTCTGTTTTCCCAACAATGCTCGGGAAAGAAGGTCTTTTGGGAAGAAGATAAAAGTTTTAAAAAGCTGCTGGAGAAATTAATAGAACTGAAAGCTGATAGATCCCCTGTGTCTGATAAGTTACATCCGAGGGTACGAATTGAGGGGGATTTGGAAATAATAGATGCGCTGGTTATTATCTTCCAAAACTATGTAGATTTTGGAGCAGTCCGAGCAGATTGGAGACTGGCAAGTATAACCCCACTGTTTAAAAAAGAGGGAGAAAACCGGGAATTACAGACTGGTTAGCATAGCATGTTGGAATCTACTTCAAAGAATGACAAAAAGACATTTAGAAAATAGCAACGGGATTACACAAAGTCAACATGGATTTATGAAAGGGAAAACATTTTTGTCAAACTTACTGGAGCTACTTTACAGGAACCACTGAAGCTCACTTTCTAAGGTTTATCTTGTAAAGGCTCTAATTCCAATACACCATCTCCAAGTTGAAACACTCTAATTGCTGAATATTTATCTGTCCGTTCTTTCATTTTCACTTGCCATTATCTCTCTGGCTATATATTCTGTGATTGTGCACTGCCCTCCACTTCAACTGATGAAGGAGCAGCACTCAGAAAGCTTGTGATTTCAAATAAATCTGTTCAACTCTGCTGTTGTGTGACTCACAACCTGCTGTTGTGTGACTTCTGACCTTCTTAAACCACTGCAGTCCATGTGCTGTAGATAGACCCACAATGCCGAGGGAGGGAATACCAGGATTTTGACCCAGCAATAGTGAAAGAATGACAATATATTTCTAAGTCAGGATTGGGAATGGCTTGAATGGGAACTTGCAGATGGTGGTGTTTCAGTGTATCTGCTGCCCTTGTACTTCTAGATGGAAGTGGTCGTGGGTTTGGAAGGTGCTGTCTGAGAATCTTTGGTGAATTTCTGCAGTGCATCTTGTAGATAATAAACACTACTGCTACTGAGCGTCTGTGGTGGAGGGAGTGGATGCTAATCATGCGGGCTGCTTTGTCCTGAATGGTATCGAGCTTCTTGAGTGTTGTTGGAGCTGCACCCATCCAGGCAAGTGGGGAGTTTTCCATCACACTCCTGACTTGTGCCTTGTAGATGGTGGGACAGGCTTTGGGGAGTCAGGAAGTTGGTTACTCACTGCAGTATTCCTAGCCTCTGACCTGCTGTTCTGGTCAACGGTAATCTGCAGGATGTTGATAGTGGGGGATTCAATGATGGTAACACCATTGAATGTCAAGGGACAGTGGTTAGATTGTCTCTTACTGGTGTTGGTCATTGCCTGGCATTTGTGTGGTGTGAATGTCACTTGCCACTTGTCAGCTCAAGCCTTGATATTATTCAGACCTTTTTGCATTTGAATATGGACTGCTTCAGTGCTGAACATTGTTCAATCATCGGTGAATATCCCCACTTCTGACTTTATGACGGAATGTCATTGATGAAGCAAATAATGAGAAGAAGGATTATGGACAGTGGGCAGCTAAGTGTAGTTGAGGCTGAGATGAGATCAGCCATGATTGCATAAAATGGCAGAGCAGGCTTGAGGGGCTGAATTGCCTACTCCTGCTCCTCGTTCTTAAGTTCTTATAAAGTGTTTGTCACAAGAACATTGAAAGACAATGTAAAATAGGGGGTACAATTCTAGAGAGGATGCAGGAGCAGAGGGGGCTGGGGTTCACAGATCACTGAAGGTGGCAGGACAGGGGGAGAGAGAGCAGTTAATAAAGCAGACAGTGCCCTCGGCTTTATTAATAGGGACATAGAGTACAAGAGCCAGGAGGGGATGTTAAACTCGTACAAGATACTTGTTAGACCTTACTGCGTACAGTTGTGAACACCACATTATAGAAAAGATCTGAATGCATGGGAGATTTACAAGAATGGTTTCAGGAATAAGAAACTTCAGTATGAGAATCAACTGAAGAAGTTGGGGCTGTTTTCATCAGAGAGAAGGTGGCTGAGAGGAGATTTGATATAGATTTTCAAAATCAGAAGCGGACTGAATGAAGAACAAAGAAAATTACAGCACAGGAACAGGTCCTTCGGCCCTCCAAGCCTGCGCCGATCCAGATCCTCTATCTAAACCAACAGAGTGGACAGAGTAGACAGGGAGAAGCTGTTCCCACTCGTAAAAGGAATAGAATGAAAGGGCATAGATTTAAAGTGATGTGCAAACAAAGTAAAGGTGAATTGAGAACAAGCTTTTTCAAGCAGCGAGTGGTCAGGGATTGGAATGTGCTGCCTGGAAATAAATGGGGGGGGAGGCAGGTTCAATTAAGGCATTCAAAAGGGACATTGGATGGTTATTTGGATGAAAATACAAATGGGGAAAAGCTCAATACAAGCTCAAGGAATAAAACCTCATCTTTCAATTTTGTAATACAATCTTCTGGTCTCAAGATTAGTTCAACATAGTCATAGAGTCATTACAGCACAGAAACAGACCCTTTGACCCAACTCATCCATGCCAATCAGGTTTCCTAAACTGAACTAGTCCCATTTGCCTGCCTTCGGCCCATATCCTTTTAAACCTTTTTTATCCATGTACTTATCCAAGTATCTTTTAAATGTTGTAGTTGTACTCCCGTACATGGGGAAAAGACCTTGGCTATTCACTTTATCTATGCCCTTTATAAACATTTATAAGGTCACCCGTCAGCCTCCTACACTCCAGGGAAAAAAAGTCCCAGCCTACCCAGCCTCTCCTTATAACTCAAACCCTCCAGTCTCAGTAACATCATTGGAAACCTTTTTTGTACCCTTTCCAGTTTAATAACACCCTTCCAATAGCAGGGTAACTAGAATGGTACGCAGTACTCTAAATGTGGTCTCACCAATGTTTTGTACAGCCGTAACATGACGTCTCAACTCCTGGACTCAACACTCTGACTTTCAAGGAACTATGTACCTGCACCCCTAGATTCCTCTGTTTGCCAATTCTCCACAGGGCCCTACGATTAACTATGTAAGTCCTACCCTGGTTTGTCATACCAAAATGCAACATCTCACATTTATCTAAATTAAGCTCCATCTATCATTCCTCGGCCCACTGGTCCAATTGATCAAGATTCCGTTGTGCTCTTACATAACCTTCTTCAAAATTATTAACTATACCTCCCATATTTTCATCTAAATTGTTTAGACATAAAACAAACAGTGGACCCAGCAGCGGCCCTTGCGGCACACCACTGGCCACAGACCTCCAATCTGAACAACAATCCTCAACCAACACCCTCTGTCTCCGACCGTCAAACCAATTCTACATCCATTTGGCCAGCACTCCCTGGATGCCATGTGATCTAACCCTACTAACCAGTCCAAGGCCTTGCTAAAGTCCATATAATGTCTACCACTCTGCTTTCATTTATCTTCTTGGTTACCTCTTTAAAAAAACTAGATCAAGTTTGTGAGACACAATTGCCACCATTGCACAAAGCCATGGTGACTATCCCTAATCAGTCCTTGCCCTTCCAAATGCAAGTAGACCATTTATTGATCTTAGTAGGACAATAGGCCAGCACAACATCGTGGGCCGAAAAGCCTGTACTGTTCGACGTTCTATGTCCGTCAGAATCCTCTCCAATAACTTATCCACCACAGACATCGGGCTCACCTGTCTGTAGTTCCCTGGCTTTTCCTTGCAGCCTTTCTTAAATAATGGCACAACATTAGCCGGCCTCCAGTTTTCCAGCATCTTATCCATGGCTATCCACAATAAAAATTTCGGCTGGGGGGCCCCACAATTTCTTCCCTTGCTTCACAGAACATAGAATACAGAACATAGAACATCACAGCGCAGTACAGGCCCTTCGGCCCTCGATGTTGCGCCGACCTGTGAAACCAATCTGAAGCCCATCTAACCTAAACTATTCCATTATCATCCATATGTTTATCCAATGACCATTTAAATGCCCTTAAAGTTGGCGAGTCTACTACTTTTGCAGGCAGGGCATTCCATGCCCTTACTACTCTCTGAGTAAAGAACCTACCTCTGACATCTGTCCTATATCGATCACTCCTCAATTTAAAGCTATGTCCCCTCATGCTAGCCATCACCATCCGAGGAAAAAGGCTCACACTGTCCACCCTATCTAATCCTCTGATCATCTTGTATGTCTCTATTAAGTCACCTCTTAACCTTCTTCTCTCTAACGCTTCCTACAATGTCCCGGGATAAACTTGATCAGGTCCAAGGGATTTATCTACCTTTATGCATTTTAAGATGTCAAGCACCTCCTTTTCTGTAACGTGGACTCTTTTGAAGACATCAGTATTTATTTCCCCACATTCCCTAGCTTCCGCGTGCTTTTCTATTGTAAATACTGACACAAAATATTTGTTTAGGATCTCACCCATCCTCTGTGGTTCCATACATAGATGGCTTTGCTGATGTTTAAGGGGCCCTCTTCTTAATATACCTGTAGAATCTCTTTGGACTCTCAACAGTTTCACACCATAATCTCTGCCCCAACGTTATTTTGTTTCACTCTGCAGGTTTTGGTTTTCCTATTGTTTGTCTCTTGATTTCCCTTCCGTGCAGCAGCTGCCCATCATTCTGCCATTCGCACCTTCTCTAGACACAGTTTTTGTCTCCGCATGTGTCTCATTCTCGTTCCCTCTGACCTTGCACCACCATCTCCTTTGTCACTTCATCTATCCTTACTTTGTTCTATTACAGACCTTCCCTTCTGGTTGCTTTCAACTCCCCCTTTCAGTGGTTTAAAATGTATTACATATTGAGAGATTCTCAGTTCTGTTGAAATATTGGGTGGAACTCAATGGTTGTAGTGAGGGGAGGGGGGCATTCACTAACTGAAAACTGGTGCTACACTCTACACAGCCATTTTGGGAGACCTGATGGAATTTAATCTCAATCAGACAGCGATATGAAATTCCTTCCATGGAAATCCAGTTGCGATATCATAGGGGAGGAGTGACCCAGAACCGAAAGTGGTGGCTAGGCCTACACCAGAGATTAAAGGTCGAGCCCAAAGAAAAAGATGATTGGAGGGATTCACCAGGGCCAGACAGGGAGGCCTTCTGTGAGGTGGGGAGGAGGTCTTAAATTGGATTCCTCTTGCTGCCATGGGGAACAGAGAGCAAAGAATGCCTACCGGAATAAAGAATTGGAGGAGGCCTTTGAGGCACATTGTATGGATTTGAAAGGAAAAACAATGATCTGAGATTTTCATGAAAAAAGTGAAGCTATCTTTTTCAATCAACTTGGTGTGTATTCCCAGCATCCAAAGTTTATTTTATTCCATTCTGACTCACGAGGAACTTATTCTATTCAGGCTCTGGGGTTACACAGTACCTTGCAAATCATTGACAGGAGAGAGGGTGGACTGATCAGCAGCAGAGTTCCGACTGTCTGGTTTGTTGAACTTCTTGGATGTGGAAGTGTTTGGCTCCTTGCTTGGAGCAGATCTGTTAGGAGCTGAGGGAAAAGGTGGAGAGAAAAACAGATAAACCACATTTAATAAACATATCAACACGATGCATCCTCTATTGGCTAAGGTCAAATAGCAAATCACTACCGTGTTGGACACAGCTTCAAAAGGTGCTCCTGACATTCCTGAATGGTTTTGGACAATAAAAATCTGTCAATAAGTTGAAAGAACTGCAGAAGATGGGAATATGGAATAAAAACAAAGTGCTGGAGAAACTGAGATAACAAGGTGTAGAGCTGGATGAACACAGCAGGCCAAGCAGCATCAGAGGAGCAGAAAAGCTGACGTTTCGGGCCTAGACCCTTTTTTTCTGAAGAAGGAGGGTTAGGCTCACGGTTAAAGAGGCGGAGGCAGCGGAAAAACTGTTCAACGTCCAAGCGTGAGCAGTATTCGTTGATGTGTGGGTGGAGGGGGACAAAGGTGAGCCCTTTACTGAGGACTGACCGTTCGTCCTCAGTAAGGGGGAGGTCCGGGGGGATGGTGAAGACCCAGCAGGGCTGGGTGCTACTGTCTCACGCTTGGACATTGAACAGTTTTTCTGCCGCCTCCACCTCCGCGCTTACTTCTTTAACCGAGAGCCTAGCCCTCCCTCTACTGACCCTTCTCCTGCCTCCAACACACCCCCTCCTCCTGGACACCACCCCAAGGCCTCCTACCCTCCCTCGATCTCTTCATCTCCAACTGCCGTCGAGACATCAAGCGCCTCAACCTCTCCACCCCTCTCTCCCACTCCAACCTCTCCCCCGCAGAACATGCAGCCCTCCGCTCCAATCCCAACCTCACCATAAAACCTGCGGACAAGGGAGGCGCAATTGTAGTATGGCGCACTGACCTCTACATCGCCAAGGCCAGATGCCAACTCTTCGACACCTCCTCCTACCGCCCCCTTGATCATGACCCCACCCCCGAGCACCAAACCATCATCTCCCAAACCATCTACAATCTCATCACCTCAGGTGACTTCCCACCCATGGCCTCCAACCTCATCGTTCCCCAACCCTGCACCGCCCACTTCTATCTCCTTCCCAAAATCCACAAACCTGAATGCCCTGCTCAACCCATTGTCTCCGCCTGCTCCTGCCCCACCGAACTTATCTCCAACTATCTGGACTCCATTTTCTCTCCCTTGGTCCAGGAAGTCCCTACCTACGTCCATGACACCATCCACGCCCTCCACCTCCTCCAAAACTTCCAATTCCCCGGTCCCCAACACCTCATCTTTACTATGGATGTCCAGTACCTATACACCTGCATTCCCCATACAGATGGCCTAAAGGCACTCCGCTTCTTCATGTCCCGCAGGCCCAACCAGTCCCCCGTCCACTGACACCCTCATCCGCTTAGCCGAACTCGTCCTCACCCTCAACAACTTCTCTTTCAATTCCTCCCACTTCCTACAGACAAAGGGGGTGGCCATGGGTACCCGCATGGGCCCAAGCTATGCCTGCTTCTTTGTAGGTTACGTGGAACAATCCCTCTTCCATAGCTGCACTGGCCCTAAACCCCACCTCTTCCTCCGTTACATTGATGACTGCATCGGCGCAGCCTCGTGCTCCCACGAGGAGCTCGAACAGTTCATCCACTTCACCAACACCTTCCACCCCAACCTTAAGTTCACCTGGACCATCTCTGATACCTCTCTCTCCTTCCTGGACCTCTCTTGTTTTCATCTCTGGCAACCACCTGGAAACCGATATCCATTTCAAGCCCACCGACTCCACAGCTATCTAGAATACACCTCCTCCCACCCACCTTCCTGCAAAAATGCCATCCCCTATTCCCAATTCCTTCTCCTCCGCCGCATCTGCTCCCAGGATGAGGCATTCCACTCCCGTACATCTCAGATATCCTCGTTTTTCAAGGACTGCAACTTCCCCCCTCAGTGGTCAAGAACGCCCTCGACCGTGTCTCCCGCATTTCCCGCAACTCATCCGTCACACCCCATCCCCGCAATAACAACCAAAAAAGAATCCCCCTCGTCCTCACGTACCACCCCACCAACCTCCGGATCCAACGCATCATCCTCCGACACTTCCGCCATCTGCAATCCGACCCCACCACCAAAGACATTATTCCCTCCCCACCCTTATCTGCTTTCCGGAGGGACCACTCTCTCTGGGACTCCCTTGTCCACTCCACACTCCCCTCCAACCCCACCACACCCGACACTTTTCCCTGCAACCACACGAAGTGCTACACCTGCCCCTACACCTCCCCCCTCACCCCCGTTCCAGGCCCCAAGAAGACTTTCCACATCAAGCAGATGTTCACCTGCACATCTGCCAACGTGGTATACTGTATCCACTGTTCCCGTTATGGCCTCCTCGACATTGGGGAAACCAAGCGGAGGCTTGGGGGCCGCTTTGCAGAACACCTACGCTCGGTTCGCACTAAACAACTGCACCTCCCAGTCGCAAACCATTTCAACTCCCCCTCCCATTCCTCAGATGACATGTCCATCCTGGGCCTCCTGCAGTGCCACAACGATGCCACCTAAAGGTTGCAGAAACAGCACCTCATATTCCGCTTGGGAACCCTGCGGCCCAATGGTATCAATGTGGACTTCACAAGCTTCAAAATCTCCCCTCCCCCTACCGCATCCCAAAACCAGTCCAGCTCGTCCCCGCCTCCCTAACCTGTCCTTCCTCCCACCTATCCCCTCTTCCCACCTCAAGCCCCACCCCCATCTCCTACCTACGAACCTCATCCCGCCTCCTTGACCTGTCCCGTCCTCCCTGGACTGACCTATCTCCTCCCTAACTCCTACACTCACCTTTACTGGCTCCATCCCCGCCTCTTTGACCTGTTTTTCTCCTCTCCACCTATCTTCTCCTCTATCCATCTTCTGTCTGCCTGCCCCTCTCTCCCTATTTATTTCAGAATCCCTTTCCCCTCCCCCATTTCTGAAGAAGGGTTTAGGCCCAAAACGTCAGCTTTCCTGCTCCTCTGATGCTGCTTGATGCTGTGTTCATCCAGCTCTACACCTTGTTATCAAAAATTACCACCAGCAGCTTCCCCAGCCTCATGGGAATGGCTAGATAAACCCTGGACTCAGTTTTACATCAACTATGCTGGTCGTTTCATCAGTTCAATGTTCTTAGTCACTGTGGATGCCCATTCAACGTGGTTGGACGTACACAGAGTTCATTCATCAAACACAGGGAGAACAATTGAAAAGTTGTCAGCATCTATTGTAATACACAGACTCCCGGAGGTGTCGGTCACAGACAAAGGGCCATCATTTACCACAGGGAATTTGAGTATTTCCTGAAGTCGAATGGCATTTAAGGACAGTACTGCATCATCCATCATCCAATGGTCTGGAGGAAAGAACAGTAAAAATTTTGAAGGCAGACTTAAAGAAACAGTCTACAGCTTCATTCAATACCAAACTGTCCAGAAAACAAAAAAATGCTAGAAATAACAGTGGGTCAGGCATCATCCATGGAGAGAAAACCAGCTAATGTTTTGAGTCTAGATGACCCTTCATCAAAGCAGATTTCAGCATCTGCAATAATTTGCTTCTTCCGAACTGTCCCGGTTCCTGTTTGATTACAGGACTGCTCCTCATGCAACTACAGAGATAGCTCCAACAGAGTTGCTAATGGGGAGAAGCCCCCACATCAGGTTAAACCTGATCTTCCCAGATCTGGGGGAGGGAGGGTCCTCTAAACGAGAGAGACAGTTCACTTCAGGGGGCGAAGTTTGGTGTAGGAACTGCAGGAATGGCGCTGCATTGGTAAGAGGCATGGTCGATATGACGTCAGGTCCTGTGACATACAAAGCTTGGATAGGAGACGCAGTCCTGAACAAGCACATGGACCACATGAAAGCTGGATCCTTGCACATGGAGCAAAACATGATCAAAAACAGAAGTTGCTGGAAAAGTTCAGCAGGTCTGGCAGTAAACTGACATTTTCTTAGCTACAAAATAAATACCAAAAGAACTGCGGATGCTGTAAATCAGGATAAAAACAGAAGTTGCTGGAAAAGGTCAGCAGGTCTGGCAGCATCTGTGAACTGAGCTCTAAGAAGGGTCACTGGACCTGAAAAGTTAACTCTGATTTTTTCTTCACACATGCTGCCAGACCTGCTGAGCTTTTCCAGCAACTTCTGTTTTCGTTCCTGATTTACAGCATCTGCAGTTCTTTCGGTTTTTATTCAGGAGGAAAACATACCCAGCCCATCAGAAGATCCAGCGTGGTTGTCGGAACCTCTGGGTTCTCCCCCTTTGCCCAGCGTTAAAGAAACCTCTGAGGACGAGATGGACATGGACAGATGTCGCAGCCTTAATGCTGCTGCCACCTCAAGATGAGTTTCAGTCAAGACGCTCTGGGCGCTGCAGGCAGGCTATGGTGAGGCAGAGTCAGAGGTAGTGGACACAGTATAAATACGCCCAGGAAAGGCTACCAGAAAAAGAACAGACCTATGTCCCCAGACAATCACTACATCTCTTCCCCTCTAAGTCTGGGGACATGCCAAGAGCAGCACCAGGTGTACTTTATAGGAGGTGTCACCCTGATGAAGTTGCAGCGCAAGACTACTTGCATTACAATGGAAGCAGTACACAATATAGAGCGAAGTGATCCTACAACCAATGGGTCAGCTCTTCACTCTGAAATCCTGTCACATCCAGTCATGAACAGTAAAAACAAACTAAGACCTGCAGATGCTGAAGATCTGAAACACAAACAGAAATTGCTGGAGAAACTCAATAGGTCTGGCAGCATCTGTGGGAAGAAAGCAGAGCTAACATTGTGAATCTGGTGACTATTCATCAGAAACTGGAGGAGGAGGCTCCACAAACATCCCCATCCTCAATGATGGGAAGACCAGTACATCATTGCATCCATGTTTACAATGCATCAAAGTTTCATATCATCTGCAAACACTGAACTTGTCCCTTGCACATATCTACATATAAAATCAGGAAAACAAACCAACGTCTGGGTAACTACACAACAAACCATCCTCCAGCCAGAAAAAGAAAACATCCATTGACCATTACTCTGTGTTTCCAATTTTGTATCCCCATTGCTACTGTCCCTTTTATTCCATGGCCAATAGGATTTCACATAAGTCTGTTGAGTGATAATACATCAAATGCCGTTTGAAAATCCATGTACACCACATCAAAAACTTAACGTTTTATTACCTCTTTAAAAACTCAAGTCATTTAGTTAAATGTGATTTTAACTTCAGAAATCCGTACTAGCTCTTCTTAATCAGCCACCTTTCCTGCTGACTACTAGTAGGCTAGACAGGCTGAATGGCCTACTTCTGCTCCTATTTCTATCTTTTACTATCTCTATCTTGAATAATTGTTTCTAGAAGTTTCACCACCACTGAAGTTAAACCATGATGTGGAGGTGCTGGTGCTGGACTGGGTGGACAAAGTCAGAACTCACCTGACACAGGGGCTGTGCTCCAAAAGCTTGTGCAATTCCAAATAAACCTGTTGGACTATAACCTGGTGTTGTGTGATTTCTGAAATTAAACCAACCATTGTCATTCTTCACTAACAGCCTGAATCTTATGTTACAATGATCACTATCTCCTAAATGTACACCGACTGATACTTGATCCACTTGGCTAACTTCACTTCCAAGAACAAGCTCCAACAGTACATCCTCTCTGATTGGACTGGAAAACTACAGCTATTTCTAGGGACAGTATTCCCTCTAATTTTCTTCCCGACTGCATGGGCCTCTGAGGTCCTAACACAACAATGACTTCTGGAACTGGAAGTCAACGCCACAATTTGAGTGCTGGAACCAATTGCCATATGTGGACCGTGGAGTAGCCATGCAGCTTAGAGGGAACTTTGTCTATGGGTGCCTTCTTATCTGAGGTAATTCCCTTCCAACAAGAGAGAACCTCTCATGACTTCACATTCAATGACATTACATTTGTTGTAACCTCACTATCACCAACCTGGTGTTTACCATTGACCAGAAACCGAACTGAACTGGCCCTATAGATACTGTGACTAGAAAAGAACGTCAGAGGCTATGAATCTTGCAGCGAGTAAGTCACATCCTGACTCCCTAAAAGTGTCCACCACCTACAAGTTACAAGTCAGGAGGAGTGCGATAGAATACATTTGCTTAGGTGGGCACAGCTCCAACAACCCTCAGGACGCTTGACACCATCCTGGACAAAACAACACACATGGCTGGCATTCTATCTAACACTATCAATATTCAACCCTCCACCACCAATGCAAGGCACAGTGGCAGCAGTGTATACCATCTGCCTACTGCATGACAAAAATTCACCCAGACTCCTACAATATAATGCGGATAAATGTGAGGTTTTCCTCTTTGGTAGCAAATGCAGGCAGGATTATTATCTGAGACTTTTAAGTGACTCTTGGATAGGCCCATAGCGGATAGTAAAATGTAGGGTATGCAGGGTAGATTGATCTTAGTAGGATAATAGATCGGCACAACATCGTGGGCCGAAGAGCCTGTACTGTGCTGTACTGTTCTATGTTCTATGAATGGCTATAAATTGAGACAGGGAAATGTGCAATGAGACCTGGGTCTTGTTGTACACCCGTCGCTGAGGGTAAGCAAGTAGATACAGCAGGTGGTAAAAAAGGCAAATGATATGGTGGGCTTCATTGCGAGAGGATTCAAGTACAGGAGCAGGGATGTCTTGCTGCAATTGTTCAGGGCCTTGGAGAGACTGCACCTGGAGTATTGTGTGCAGTTTGGGTCTCCTTATCAGTGGGAGGATGTTCTTGCTATGGAGGGAGTGCAGCAAAGATTTACCAGACTGATTCCTGAGATGGTGGGGCTGACGTACGAGCAAGGGTTGAATCAGTTACGACAATATTTGCTGGAATTCAGAAGATTAAAATTATAAAAGGACGAGACAGGGCAGATGCAGGAAGAATGTTCCTGATGATGAAGGACTCCAGAATCAGGGATCATAATGTAAGGATACAGGGTAAACCATTTAGATGAGGAGAAATGTCTTCACCTGCAGAGTGGTGAGCCTGTGGTTCACAGTACGAATAATCTTTGGAATTCTTTCTCTAGTGAGTAGTCAATGCTGAGAAAATAAAGATCATAGAATCATAGAATCGTTACAGTGTAGAAGCAGGCCATTCAACCCATTAGTTCACACCAACCCTCTGAAGAGCATCCCACCCAAACCCACCCCACTACCCTGAACCCTATATTCCCCCGCATCCCCCTCCAACCCCCTCTCCCTGGCTAACCCACCTAGCCTGCACATCCCTGGACACTATGGACAATTTCCCATGGCCAATCCACCCAACCTGTGCATCTTTGGACTGTGGAAGGAAACTGGAGCACCAGGATGAAACCCTCAAAGACACGGGGAAAACCGTCCAAACTCCACACAGAAAGTTGCCCGAGAGTGGAATTGAACCTAGGTTCCAGGCGCTGTGAACCACTGAGCGACTGTGCCATAAGGCTATTGGACAGATTTTTGATTGCCAAGGAATTTTGGATTTGGCAGTGGGCACAAGTTCAAAAGTAGGGCTGAGGACATGATAAGTGATCATCTTGAATGGTGGAACAGCTTTGATAGGGTAAATGACCAACTCGTGTGCCTATTTCTTGTATTCTTGTGGGAATGACCAAGTTTATCTGATTCATGTAGTGGTCAACAACTTAGAGAACATCTTCAGCTGATCAGGGTGAGCAAGCATGGATTTGTGAAGATCAGGTCAGGCCTGACGATCCTGACTGAATATTTCAAGGTGTGTCTAGAGAAAGAGAATATCTATGGATCTTACCGATCTGCACTTCTGGAAGACGTTGATGTAGACCCTTATAACACAATGTTAAGTCATGTAATTGAAGGCAAATGATTGACCTGGCAGAGAATAGGAATAATCAACAGCAACGTCCAGCAAGGATCTGAGGTGGAAGCTTATTTGTTGATCACAAGACCATAATCTACTGGAATAAAAGGCAGACAAGTTCCCAGGGCCTGGTGGCTGACATCCTAGCGTCTTAACGAAAGTGGCAGCAGAGATAATCAAACCAATATTCAAAAATTCCCTGGAACGTGGGGAAGGTTACAGTGGATTGGAAAAACACTAATATAGCACTCTTGTTCAAAAAGGGAGGGAGGCAGAAACTACAAAACTACAGACCAGTTAGTTTAACATGTATCTTTGGGAAATTGTTAGAAACTATTACTAAGGAAGTAATTACAGGACATTTGGAAAGTCAAAATACAATCCATCAGAGTCAGAGATAACAACAGTGTGGAGCTGGAGGAACACAGCAGGCCAGGCAGCATGAGAGGAGCAGGAAAGTTGACGTTTCGGGTCGGGACCCTTCTTGGCCCATCAGAGTCAGCATGGTTTTATGAAGGGTAAATCGTGTTTGACTAATTTGCTAGAGTTTTTTGAAGATGTAACAAGCAGTGTGAATGAGGTCAGGAGCTGAGTGGTCCTGGCAGAACCTAAACTGGGCATCACTGAGCAGGTTATTGCTGAGCTGGTGCTGTTTGATAGCAATGTTGATGATACCTTCCATCACTTTACTGATGATTGATGATGTGGGGGCACCAGTGTTGGACTGATGATTGAAAATAGACTGATGGGCGGTAGTTGGCCGGGCTGGATTTGTCCTGCTTTTTATAAATAGGACATACTTGGGCAATTTTCCACATTGTCGGGTAGATACCAGCATTGTAACTGTGCTGCAACAGCTTAGCAAGGGGAGCAGCAAGCTCTGGAGCACAAGTCTTCAGTACTATTGCCGGAATATTGTCAGGGCCCATAGCCTTGGCAGTGACGGTGCCTCCAGCATTTCTTGATATCACGTGGAGTGAATCGAATTGGCTGAACACTGTATCTGTAATGCTGGGGACCACTGGAAGAGGCTGAAATGGATCATCCATTTGGCACTTATGTGCTGGGCTCTTCCATCATTGAGGATGGGGATACTTATGGAGCCTCCTTCTCCAGTGAGTTGTTTATTGTTCACCATCATTCTTGACTCGATGTGGCAGGACTGCGGAGCTTAGATCTCACCCGTTGGTTGTGGTATCTTGTAGCTCTACTACTTTTATGCTGTTAGCCATGCAAGTAGTCCTGTTTGGTGGCTTCACCAGGTTGACACCTCATCTTCAGGTATACCTGGTGCTGCTCCTGGCATACCCTCCTGCACTGTCCATTGAACCAAGGTTGATCCCCAGGCTTGATGGTAATAGTTGAGTGGGGGATATGCTGAGTCAAGAAGTTACAGATTGTGCTGGAGTACAATTCTGCTGCTGTTGATGACCCACAGCGCCTCATGGATGCCCAGTCTTGAGTTGCTAGCTCTGTGCGAAGTCTGTCCCATTGAGCACGGTGATAGTGCCACACAATACGATGGAGGTTATTCTCAGTGTGAAGGCGGGACTTTGTCTCCACAAGGACTGTGTGATGGTCACTCCTACCAATAATGTCATGGACAGATACACAGAAAGCAGATTGATAAGTATGAGATTAAGTATGTTTTTCCCTCTTGTTGGTTCCCTCACCAACTGCTGCAGACCCCGTCTAGCTGCTATGTCACTTTGGGACCTGACCAGCTTGATCAGTAGTGCTGCTGCTGAGCCACACTTGGTAGTGGACATTGAAATCCTCCACCAAGAGGCCATTTTCTGTCCTTGCTACACTCGGTGCTTCCTCTAAATGTAGTACTGATTCATCAGCCAAGGGAGGATGGCACATGGTATTCAGCAGGAGGTTTCCTTGCCCATTTTTAACCTGAAGGCATGAGACTTCATGGGGCCCACAGTCAATGTTGAGCACTCCCAGTGCAACTCTCATCTGACTGTACACCACTATTCCACCACCTTTGCTGGGTATGTCCTGCTGATGGGACAAGTCATAATGAGGGATAGTGATGGTGGTGTCTGGGACATTGCCTGTAACCTATGATTCCATGAGTATGACTGTGTCAGGCTGTTACTTGACTAGTCTGTAAGACAGCTCTCCCAATTTTGGCACTAACCCCCAGATGTTAGTGAGGAGGACTCTGCAGGGTCGACAGGGCTGTTTCTGCCATTGTCTTTTCCGGTGCCTAGGTCGATGCCAGGTGATCCATCCAGTTTCACTTTTTTCTTGAGACTCCATGGCATTGATGCAATTGAGTGTCTTACCACGCCATCTCAGAGGGCAATTAAGAGTCAACTACATTGCTGTGGGTCTGGAGTCACATGTAGGCCAGACCAGGTAAGGATGGCAGGTTTCCTTCCCTGAAGGGCATGAGTGAACCAGATAGGTTTTTTTCTGACAATTGACAATGGAATCTGGTCACCATTAGACTCTTGATACCAGATTTTATTTTATTGAATTTAAATTCCACCATCTGCCATGATGAGATTCAAATCCAGGTCCCCTAAACATCAGCTGAGTTTTTGGATTAATAGTCTAGTGATACCACTCGGCCATCACCCGAAATATTAACTCTGATTTTTTCTTCACAGCTGCGTCCAGACCTGCCGAGCTTTTCCAGCAACTTCTGTTTTTGTTCCTGATTTAAAGCATCTGCAGTTATTTCAGTTTTTATTTAGTATGAATTAGGAGGCCCTTCAGCTTCTCAGGGCTTTTCATTCTTTCACTAAAATCATGGTTTATCTGATTACTCCACATTTCCACCCACCCACCCCTAATAACCTTTCACCCAAATCTATCCATTTCTGGCCTTATTCAAAAACTGATCTACCACCTTTTGAGAAAGAGTTCTCAAGACTCTCAAACTTCTGTGCAAAAAAATTTCCTCAACTGTACCTTAAATGGGCGATGCTTAGTTTTTAATACATGACTTCTCGTTCCAGATTCCAGCAAGAAAGGAGACATCCTCTCCGTATCCACTCCATCAAGACCTCACGGGATCTTATTTGTTTCAATCAAGCCACGTCTTACTCTTCTAAGTCCCACCATGAGTCATTGAAGGATTGCACATATTGAAAGAGGTCTTAATAAAGCATCCGGTATCCTGTGTTTTTACTTAATAGAGGCATAGAGCAAGGAGGTTATGTCAAACTTGAACTGTACAGGAGTTTAGCCTCAGCTGGAATTGTGTCTATTTCTGTGTGTCATACGTTAGGAAGAAAGTGAAGGCTTTGGAAAGAGTGCAGAAGAATTTTACAATTATGGTTCTCGAGATGATAAATTTCTAGATTGAAGGACTGGGATTAATTTTCTTGGAAAGGAGAATGTTGAAAGGAGACATGGCAAAAGTTTTCAAAATCATGAGGGATCTGGACAGAATCACAGATAAGGGCCCTTTGGCTCATCATGTCCATGCCAGATAAAAGCAACTACCTAACTAATCTAATCCCATTTTCCAGCACTTGGCACATAGCTTTCCATGCCTTGGCACCACAAATACACATCTACTTCTTAACACTTTTCCAAAGTGATGAGGGTTTCTGTCTCTACTACCCTTCTAGGCAGTTAGTTCCAGATGGTGGGTGAAAAAAAACTTTTTCTCAAATCTCCTCTAAACCTTCTGCCTTAAATCTATGCCTCCTGGTCATTGATCCCTCTACTACAGGGAAAGGTTTCTTTCTATCTACTCTATCTGTACCCCCATAATTTTACACATTTCAGTAATGTCCTCTCTCAATCTCCACTGCTCTAAGGAAAACGACCCCAGTCTGTCCAATCTCTCTTCATAACTGAAAATTTTCAACCCAGGCAACATCCTGGTTAATCTCCTCTGCACCCTCTCCTGTGCTGTCACAGTGTCAAGTGCTGTGCAAGTGTACATAAAGGGTGACTTGGCGATAGGATACTGGCCTCTGTGAAGTTATTTCAGTCACCACCATGGCTAGCTTTATATTGCAGATCTTATGAATTGAATTCAAATTCCAGCAGCTACCTGTGAATTTCGATTGATAGTGAATAGTTTGTAAAGTTAATGTTTAACAGGGCAGCTGACCGAATGGCTCACCTATGGCCTTGGAAAGTCATGGACATACAATATGTTCTGCGCGAACACATCTCCAGAAATCACTATCAATGTGGAAGACTGAGCTCCAGGTTTGGAACTCAAACAGCAACTGCAATTACTGTGGTGCATCTACAAGAAGATGAGAACTATGATCCTATGACTGCTGAAACAGTAATCTCAAGATTACTTACAGTGTTATGTGCTAGTAAGCATAGGTACAGCAGGATTGAGCACATTGGTGTAGAAGGAAGTAAACAGATTCACAAGAAATTGGGACAACAAGGTGTAGAGCTAGATGAACACAGCAGGCCAAGCAGCATCAGAGGAGCAGGAAAGCTGACGTTTCTGAAGAAGGGTCTAGACCTGAAACGTCAGCTTTCCTGCTCCTCTGATGCTGTTTGGCTTGCTGTGTTCATCCAGCTCTACACCTTGTTGTCTCAGATTCTCCAGCATCAGCAGTTCCTACTATCTCTCCACAAGAAATTAGGGCTTTTTCTGGGACAGTTAGACCATAAGTAATCAGAACAAGAGTAGGCCATTCGACCCACAAGCCTGTTCCACCATTCGGTAGATTCATGGCTAATCCGACATTCTTCATGTCCACTTTCCTGCCTTTTCTTGATACCCACGATTCCCTGATTGATCAAGAATCTATTGATCTCAGGCTCAAATACAGACAAGGTCTCTGCCCCTACAGGTCTCTGTAGCAAGGAGTTCCAAAGAATCACAATCATAAGAACATAAGAACATAAGAACTAGGAGCAGGAGTAGGCCATCCAGCCCTTCGAGCCTGCTCCGCCATTCAATAAGATCATGGCTGATCTTTTCGTGGACTCAGATCCACTTACCCGTGTTCTCACCGTATCCCTTAATTCCTTTATTATTCAAAAAAAATCTACCTTATCTTTAAAAACGTTTACTGAAGTAGCGTCAACTACTTTACTGGGCAAGGAATTCCAGAGATTAACAACCCTCTGGGTAAGAAGTTCCTTCTCAATTCAGTCCTAAATCTGCTCCCTCTAATCTTGAGGCTATGCCCTCTTGTCCTAGCTTCACCTGCCAGTGGAAACATCCTCTCTACTTCTATCTTATCTATTCCCTTCATCATTTTATATGTTTCCATAAGATACCCCCTCAATCTTCTGAATTCCAATGAATATAATCCCAATCTACTCAGTCTCTCCTCATAAGCCAACCCCCTCAACTCCAGAATCAACCTACTGAACCTCTTTTGCACCCCCTCCAGTACCAGTACATCCTTTCTCAAGTAAGGAGACCAAAACTGCACACAGTACGCCTGGTGTGGCCTCACCAGCACCTTGTACAGCTGCAACATAACCTCTCTGCTTTTTATTTCAATCCCTTTAGCAATGAAGGACAAAATTCCATTTGCCTTCCTAATTACTTGTTGTACCTGCAGACCTACCTTCTGTGATTCATGCACAAGGACACCCAGGTCCCTCTGCATAGCACCATGCTGCAACTTTTTACCATTCAAGTAATAATCCTTTTTATTATTACTCCTACCAAAATGCATGACTTCACACTTATTTACATTGTATTCCATCTTTGCCCACTCACTCAATGTATCTATGTTCCTCTGCAAAGTTTCACAGTCCTCTGCACACTTTGCTCTGCTACTCATCTTAGTGTCATCTGCAAACTTTGACACCCTACATGTGGTCCCCAACTCCAAATCATCTATATAAATTGTAAATAATCCTCAAGAGAGAACAAATTCCTCCCCATCTCAGTCTTACTTAAATGGCACCCCTTTATTCTGGGATTATTCCCTCAGGTCCTAGACTCTCCCATGGGAGGAAACAGCCTCTCAGCATTTACCCTGTCAAGTTCCTTAAGAATACTGGAATTTCCTCCCTAATGGCATTGTGGGTCAATCCACAGCAGTTGGACTGCAGCAGTTCAAGAAGGAATCTCACCACAATCTTCTCAAGGGTAACTAGGGATGGGCAATAAATGCTGGCCAACCAGTGACACCCACATCACACAAATGAATAAATTTAAAAAATCCTTTTTGTTTCAATGAGATCACCTTTCATTCTTCTAAAGTCCAGTGAGTAGAGTCCCAACCTGTTTAACCTTTGCTCTTAAGACAATTAATTGGGAAGGCGATGGCCTAGTGGTATTATTGCTGGACTGTTAATCCAGAGACCCAGATAGCGTTCTGGGGACCTAGGTTCAAATCCCACCATGGCAGATGGTGGAACTTGAATTCCATAAATATCTGGAATTAAGAGTCTAATGATGACTGTGAATCCATTGTCTATTATCAGGAAAAACCCATCTGGTTCGCTAATGTCTTTTAGGGAAGGAAACTGTCATCCTTACCTACCTGGTCTGAAGTACATGTGACTCCAGACCCACAGCAACGTGGTTGACTCTTAACTGCCCTCTGGGCAATTAGTGATGGGCAATAAATCCTCCCGAGCTAGCAACGCCCTCATCCTGTGAATGAATAAAGAAAACAAAATCCTTCATAGCAGGAATCATCCTAGCGAACCTTCTCTGAACTGCCAGCAATAAAATATCTTTTCCTAAATAAGGTGACCAAAACTACTCACAGTGGTCTCACCAGCAACTTGTACAGTTGCAGTAAGACTTCCCTACTCTTATAGTCCAACTCCCTTGAAATAAGGGTGAATATTGCATTAGCCTTCCTGATTACCTGCTGCACCTGTGCGCTCACTTTCTGTGTTTCATGTATAAGAGACTTGGAATCTTGGATAGGCACATGGAGGATCGTCAAATGTAGGGTATGCAGGGTAGATTGATCTTAGTAGGATAATAGGTCGGCACAACATTGTGGGCCAAAGGGCCTGTACTATGCTGTACTGTTCTATGTTCTAAGTCCTTTAGTGTTGCAGCTTTTTTGTAGTGTTTCTCCAACTAAATAATACTGTATTCTTGTTCACCCTTCCAAAATGAACAACTTCACATTTTCCCACATAATGCTTCATTTGTGAACTTTTTGTCCACATACTTAACTGTTCAATACCACTCTGCAAAGTTTTTGCATCCTTTTGTAACCTGCCTTTCCACCTATTTTTGTGTTGTCTGCAAATCAGGCTACAGTGCATTTGCTTCCTTCCTCCAGGTCAAATAAGGATAGAATGAGGAGAAATATCATGAAACGAAGGTACAATTTGAAAGGGGCATCGTAGGCTACTGGGGCACAAATTGGTAAAGGTGGGTGGTGTGATAGGTTGAAAACATGGTTAGAAGTGTGCACAGAATCCTAGGCTTTATAAGTAGACAGACAGATTCCAAAAGGAAGTTCAAGTGAATCTTTATAACATGATGGTACGGCCCTAACTGAATTCAACTCAACTTTGACACGTCACTTTGAGGAAAATGTAGAGGTTTTAGGTGTGGTATGGATGGTAAAATTATGGGAATGATTCCAGGGATCAGACACTTCAGTTGTGTGTATAGATTGGAGAAGTAGGGACTGTTCCCCTCTGAGGACAGGCTTGGAGATTTAACAGATGGGTTCCAAATCAGGAGAGATTTAGGATGAGGAAAAAAGAACTGATTCTAGTGGAACACTTGAAAACCAGATGGCACAATTTAAGGCAAATGGTAAAAGAAAATCAGTTTACATGCAATGGGTGCTTAAATTCTGGAATTCACTGCACTAGTGCACGGAATCGAACGAGGACCTGACAAGAAACAAATACTTGGGAGAAGGGGGTGAGGCATTTGGGACCACTAGTCCTTGCAGAATTGACCAGGGTGGAAGGAGGACAAAAAAGAGAAATTGCCCAAATCAGAGTGCTGAAGAGTATAATCAGCTGGGCTCTGTGGTCATGTTTCAGACAGTTCCTAACACTGTCCGCAAGACTGTGGCTTTAAGTTGTTTGCTGTCCACTACGTAGCAGTACCTTTTTTTGCTGGTTGGCTGGGATTTTTCGGTGCTTTCCCAGCTCCAGGCTTTGCTTTCCCTCCTTTACGGCTGGACATCACATCTAGAAAACTCTCTGCTAACCAGCGTCACTAGAACAGAGAGAATTGATCTCAAGTTAATCCGGTGTTGCCTCGCCTCTGTCAAAGACGGGAAGGATAGTGCTGGCACTTACAAAGAGATTTGGAGGCTGGAGCAGTGGTCCCAGTGGAAGAAGGAGCTGGCCTTTGCTGCCAGCCCTGCTGGACATGGAAGGCCTTTCGGGCAAAGTGACCCTGCTGAATACAACTGGAGCAGCCAGCCGCAGCAACGTATGTAACAATACTGCCATGTATCAAAAGGGAACAAAGGGTCTCCGTCATAAACTGTACTAACTGTTTAGCAGGGCAGAGTCCACAAAAATATTCGCCACCATTAAATTCCAACCTCAGCGCTCTGATTCCCATTATTCCAATCTCTTATCTGTTGTCTCCAATATTCCAGACTCTCACTGTTGCTCCCAATATGGCAGTCTCTCTTGATGTTACTCCCAGTCTTGCAGTTTCACTCACTGTTGCTATCAGTATTACAGTCTCTCCATATCTCTCTGTTGCTCCCAGTATTGCAATCTCTCTCAATCTCTGTAGCCCCCAGGATTTCAGTCTCACTCATTGTTGCTCCCTGTGCTGCAATCTCTCTCAATCTTTGTAACCCCCAGGATTTCAGTCTCACTCACTGTTGCCCCCAGTATTACAATCTCTCTCTATCTCTCTGTTGCTTCCAATATTGCAATCTCTCTCTCTCTTACTGTTACTCCCAGCATTGCAGTTTTTCTCTCTCTATTGCTTCCAGTATTGCAATCTCCCACTCTCTCACTGTTACTCCCAGTATTGCAGTCTCTCTCTCTCTGTCACTCCCAACATTGCAATCTCTCTCTCTATTACTACAAGCACTGGAGGTACACTCTCTCTTACTCCCATTATTGTAGTCTCTCTTGCTCTTTGTTGTTCCCAGTATTGCAGTCTCTGCCTCTCGCTGTTACTCCTTGTACTGCAGTCCCTAGCTCTCTCTCTTGTTCTCTGTCTCCCAGAATTGCAGCCTCTCTTTGTCTCTCTCTCCTAGTATTGCAGTCTCACTCTCTGTTGCATCCCAATATTGCAGTCTCTCTCTGTTACGCCCAGTATGGCGGTCTCTCTGTAAGCCCCAATATTGCAGTCACATTCTCTCTTTACACCCAGTATTGCAGTTTCTCCCACTCTCTGTGTTGCTCCCAGTGTTGTAATTTCTCTCTGTGTTACTCCCAGTATTGCAATCTCTCTCTCTGTTAATCCCAGTATTGCAATCACTCTCTCTGTCTCCTTTACTCCACGTATTGCAGTCACTCTCTCACTTCCAGTATTGCAGTCATTCTTTCTTTCTGTTACTCCCAATATTGCAGACACTCTTTCTCTCTCTCTCTCACTCCCAGTATTGCAGTCACTGTCTCTCTCTGTTACTCCCAGTATTGCAGTCACTCACTCTCTCCCGTTGTTACTCCAAATATTGTTGTCAATCTCTCTCTCTGTTACTCCCAGTATTGCTGTCATTCTCTCTCTCTCTGTCACTCCTAGTATTGCAGTCAGTCGCTGTGTTACTCCCAGTATTGCAGTCAATCTCTCTCTCTGTTACACCCAGTATTGCAGTCTCTCTCTGTCTCTTGTCACCCCCAGTATTCCAGTCACGCACTCTCTCTCTCTTACGACCAGTATTGCAGTCAGTCTCTCTGAATTACTTCGAGTATTGGACTCTTTCTCTGTTTTACTCTCAGTATTGCAGTCACTCTCTCTCTCTCTGTTACACTCAGTATTGCAGTCATTCTCACTGTCTGTCATTCCCAGTATTGCAGACACTGTCTCTCTTTGTTACTCCCACTATCGCAGTCACTCTCCCGCTGTTACTCCCAGTATTGCAGCCACTCTCTCTCTTTCTGTTACTCCAGGTAATGCAGTCTCTTTCTCTGTTACTCCCAGTATTGCAGTCATTCTCTCTCTCTGTTACTCCCAGTACTGTTGTCACTTTCTCTCTCTGTCACCCCCAGCATTGCAGTCTCTCTGATTTCTCTCCACCCACAGTATTGTAGTCACACACACTCTCTCTATTACTTCCAGTATTGCAGTCACTCTCTCTCTCTTACTCCCAGTATTGCAGTCACTTTCTCTCACTCTGTTACTCCGAGTATTGCAGAAACACTCTCTCTCTTACTCCCAGTATTGCAGTCACTCTCGCTCTCTGTTACTCCCAGTATGGCAGTCCCTCTCTGTCACTCCCAGAATTGCACTTACACTCTCTCTCTCTCTCTATTACTACCAGCATCGCAGTCAGTCTCTCTGAATTACTTTGAATATTGCACCCTCTTTCTGTTTTACACACAATATTGCAGTCATTCTCTCTCTCTGTCATTCCAAGTATTGTAGTCTCTCTCTCTCTGTTACTCCAGATATTGCAGTCTCTCTCTATCTGTTACTCCCAGTATTGCAGTCATTCTCCCTCTCTCACTGTCACTCCCAGCATTGCAGTTCCTCTCTCTCTGTTACTCCAGTATCGCAGTCATTCTCCCTCTCTCTCTCTGCCATTCTGAGTATTGCAGTCTCTCTCTCTGTTGCTCCCAGTATTGCAGTCATTCTCCCTCTCTCTCTGTTACTCCAGGTATTGCAGTCACTCTCTCTCTTTGTTACTCCCTCTCTCTGTTACCCCCAGAATTGTAGTCACACTCTCTTAGTGGTTGGTGGAGTTGTGGACAGCGTAGAGGGCTGTTGTAGGTTGCAACAGGACATTGACAGGATGCAGAGCTGGGCAAAGACGTGGCAGATGGAATTCAACTCAGGAAAGCGTGAATTGATTCATTTTGGAAGGTCGAATTTGAATGCAGAATACAGGGTTAATGGCAGGATTCTCGGCAGTGTTGAGGAACAGAGGGATCTTGGGGTCCACCTCCATAGATCCCTCAAAGTTGCTACTCAAGTTGATAGTGTTGTAAAGAAGGCGTATGGTGTTTTAGCTTTCATTGAGAGTGAAATTGAGTTTAAGAGCCATAAGGTTATGCTGCAGCTCTACAAAACCCTGGTTAGACCACACTTGGAATATTGTGTTCAGTTCTGGTCACCTCATTATAGGAAAGATGTGGAAGCTTTGGAGAGGGTGCAGAGGAGATTTACCAGGATGCTGCCTGGACTGGAGGGCAGGTCTTATGAGGAAAGGTTGAGGGAACTAGGGTGTTTTTCATTGGAGCGAAGAAGGATGAGAGGTGACTTGATAGAGGTTTACAAGATAATGAGAAGCATAGATAGAGTGGATAGTCAGAAACTTTTTCCCAGGGCAGAAATGACTATCACAAGGGGGCATAACTTCAAGGTGATTGGAGGAAGGTATCGGGGAGATGTCAGAGGTAGGTCCTTCACACAGAGAGTGGTGGGCGTGTGGAATGCGCTGCCGGCAGTGGTAGTGGTAGTGGAGTCAGATACTTTAGGGAGATTTAAGTGACTCTTGGATAGGCACATGGAGGATAGTAAAATGTAGGGTATGCAGGGTAATTTGATCTTAGTAGGATAATAGGTCGACACAACATTGTGGGCTGAAGGGCCTGTACTGTGCTGTTCTATGTTCTCTTTCTCTCTATTACTACCAGTATCGCAGTCAGTCTCTCTGAATTACTTCAAGTATTGCACTCTGTGTTTTACTCTCAGTATTGCAGTCAGTCTCCCTCTCTCTCTCTCTCTCTCTGTCATTCCAAGTATTGCAGTCTCTCTCACTGTTACTGCCAGTATTGCAGTCATTCTCCCTCTCTCTCTTTCACTCCCAGTATTGCAGATACTGTCTCTCTGTTACTCCCAATATTGCAGTCATTCTCTCTCTCTGTTACGCCAGGTATTGCAGTCACTCTCTCTTTCTCTGTTACTCTCTGTGTTGCTGTCACACACTCTCTCTCTATTATTACCAGTATTGCAGGCAGTCTCTCTGAATTATTTTGAATATTGCACTGTCTCTGTTTTACTCTCAGTATTGCAATCATTCTCTCTCTCTCTGCCATTCTGAGTAATGTAGTTTCTCTCTCTCTGTTGCAGTCATTCTCCCTCTCCCTCTTTCACTCCCTGTATTGCAGTCACTCTCTCTCTCTCTCTTACTCCCAGTATTTTACTCTCAGTATTGCAATCACTCTCTCTCTCTGTTGCTCCCAGTATTGCAGTCATTATCCCTCTCACTCTCTGTTACTCCCATCATTGCAGTTAGTCTCTCTCTCTGTTACTCGCAGCATCACAGTCGCTCTCTCTGTCTTTCTCGCTCTTTTACTCCCAGTATTGCAGTCACACTCTCTTTCTGTTACTCCTAGTCTTGCAGTCATTCTCCCTCTCTCTCTCTGTTATCCCCAGTATTGCAGTCACTCTCTCTCTCTGTCTCTGTGTTACTATCGGTGTCGCTGTCACGCTCTGTCTGTCGTAAAATCATCATAGAATCATGGAATCCCTACGGAGTGGAAACAGGTTCTTCGGCCCAACACGTCCACACCGACCCATCCCCCTATAACCCACCTAAGCTACACATCCTTGAACACTACGGGAAATTTAGCATAGCCAATCCACCTAGCCTGCACATCTTTGGACTGTGGGAAGAAACCCACGCAGACACAGGGAGAATGCGCAAATTCCACACAGACAGTCGCCCGAGGGTGGAATCAAACCCAGGTCCCTGGCGCTGTGAGGCAGCCCTGCTAACCACTGAGCCACCGTCACCACCCCTCCCCAGTATTGCAGTCACAATCTCTCTCTGTTTCTACAAGTATCGCAGTCAGTCTCTCTGAATTACTTCGAGCATTGCACTCTCTCACAGTTACTCTGTCATTCCCCGTATTGCAGTCTGTGACTGTGTTGCCCACACTATAGCGAGCGAACTCTCCGCGGAGAATTACCATTACTCCAGTCACTGTACCGGCATCTCTTAGCAACCGAGGCAGACGGATGTGACATCATCGTGCTAGCCGCGCCCAGAAAGCCCGCCAATAGAGCACGTGCAGGCACCACAGCTCTCGCCAAAAGGCATCGCTCCTGACTGGCAGTGGTCAACGGTCAAGGCAGGGCAGCTACCCGGGATACAGCCTCTGGGAAATGGGGGGGGGGGGTGTGTGTATTTTCAATGACAGGGATTGGGGGGGGGGGGGTGTGTGTATTCTCAATGACAGTGATTCTGGGGGAGGGGGTGT
>NC_063333.1:883248-891289 GCF_021869965.1 Rhincodon typus
TATTCTCAATGACAGTGATTCTGGGGGAGGGGGTGTGTGTATTCTCATTGACAGTGATTCTGGGCGATGGCGGGGGGCGTGTGTGTATTCTCAATGACAGTGATTCTAGGTGATTTAGCTTTCCACCTGTAAGGCCTTTTTCAAAAGTGTCCATTTCAAGTACTTTTTGTAATTACACCCTCTGGTTACTCAGACCTACATTTTAAAAATCTTTATGCATAGACAAAGCACAAATCCTTTAAAGGGATCACGGCACTGCTTTTCCCTCCTGTCATTTTTACCGACAAATTCTTATTGCCTACTTTCCAGTTCATAAATGGTTTGCAACTTCACAACACCTCTTTCCTTAAGGAAAAAATGAATCATTGTCATGAAAAGATGGCTCCATTTCTTTTTTAGATCTTAACACTATTGCCATGGGATACAAAGTTCAGTAGTCTAAAGTTATACCTTCCCAGTAATTTTACATATGTATATACAAACACTGGATTGTACTGGTTCTGTCTTATCGACACATTTTCTTTTAAACCTGTGATCACGCATCTTCATTAACATATGTCCGTCCCACAGCATGTACAATTTGTAAATTAAAAGCCTGTAACATAAGACTCCAACAAAAGTGTCTCAAATTTTTGTCCTTGAATTTTTCCAAAAATGCAAGGATTGGAGTCTGTATGCACAACCATTTTTGAAACATTGTTTGTAACATAAACATTAAAATATTGTAAGGCCTGTACTAAACTCTTTTTCAATGGTGGAGTATTTTCTCTGATGGATATTGAGTTTCTCTGAAAAATAATCAAATTGGCCTTTCAATTCCACCATCATCGTCCTGCATCAACACAACTCCAACCCCTACGTCACTGGCATCGATAGCAACTTTAAAGGGTTTCAAGAAATTTGATGTGGCTAAAACTGGTACGGTGGTTAACACGGCTTTTAAGTTCTCAAATGCCTTCTGGCATTGTTCTATCCACCAAAATTTTGTTTTCTTCTTTAGCTAATCTGTCAGCAGTGCCACCATGCTACCAAAATTTAGTACAAGCGTCCAGTAGAATCTGCTTAGTCTCAAAAATCGGAGCATCTCTTTTTTGCGGATGGTCTTGGAAATTCCTCGATGGCCTTCTTCTCCACATTCCTCAGGTTCGTCCTTCCGTGTACAATGTTATGTCCGAAGAACATCACTTCTGCCTTCGCGAATTCAGTTTTTGCTAAGTTTATAACCAGTTTTGCATTCCATAGTCTTTCAAAGTGCTCTGCCGAATGCACCATGTGATCTTTCCACACATGGCCAAAGATCACTAAGTCATCTATGTACACGGCAAAATTAGTAAATCCTATCACAACTCTGTTCACAAGTCTTTGAAATCTGGCTGGTGCATTCTTCATTCCAAAGGGCATTACTTTGAATTGATAACAGCCGATTTGGTGTTACAAATGCAGAAACTTCTTTTGCTTTCACTGACAAAGGTACTTGCCAGTAACCACTGAGTAAGTCCAACTCTATGATATAAGTGGCTTGTCCAACATTTTCCATACAGTCCTCCAGCGTTGGAATTGGATATGAGTCCGATTTAGTTAAGGTGTCGACCTTCCGATAATCCACACAGAACCATTGAGTACCATTGGGTTTGGGAACCAACAGGATCGGCGAACTCCACTCACTTTGACTCAGCTCGATGATGTCTTCTTGGAGCATCACTTCCACTTCCTTCTGTACCTGTGCAGCTTTGCGAGGATTAAGCCTGTACGGGTGTTGTTTTATTAGAACAGTACTCCCTACTTCAACCTAATGCATTATAGTACTAGTCCGCCCCATTCTATTCCCACATATGCCCTCATATTGCGTCAACAAGCCTTTCAATTCAGTCTTCTGTTCCTGAGACAGCTGGTTCACTATCCTATCATATTACCTAAAAACTTCCTCCTTATTTAACTTACTTCGAGGCACATCAAAATCAAATGATTTGGATTCTGATTCCTCAATCTGAGGGGCAGTAACTACTACTTTTTTCTCTGGTTCCCTATCCCTGTCATAGTAAGGTTTCAACATATTCACATGACATACCCGATAAAGCTTCTTTCTTTCTAGCATCTTTACTGGGTAATTCACCTGACTCAACTTCTTCTCAATCTGATCGGGACCACTATACTTTGCTATGTTCTATGTTCTTTGGAGGAGTCTCCTATCACTGGTAACAGCACCGATACTTTATCCCCACAGGCAAGAAAGCTAAAATTCGAATGTTTATCTGCTTCTTGCTTCACCAAATGCTGTGCCGCCTTCAGATGTTGCCGAGCTAATTCAGCGACTGTTTAATCTTTCTTTCACCACAGATACATAATCCAACTCTGAGACCTCTGAATTCAGACCTATCAACTTTTCCTTAATTAATTTTAAAGGCCCTCTTATTTCATGTCTGAATATCAACTCAAGCAGAGTAAACTGAGTCAATTCATTTGGGGTATCTCTAATGGCAAACAATATAAATGGGATACCTTTGTCCCAACTATTTGGGTAATCCTGGCAATAAGCCCTCAGCATGGGTTTTATAGTCTGATGCCACCGTTCCAATGCTCCCTGGGATTCAGGACGGTATGCAGTTGGCTTAAAATTTCTAAACTATCCATGACCCCCTTAAATAGCTTGGCAGTAAAATTAGACCCTTGGTCTGACTGAATCTCCCTGGGTAATCCACAATGGGTAAAGAAAGCAACCAACTCTTTCACAACCTTTTTGCCTTGACACTCCGTAATGGAATTGCCTCTGGAAATCTGGTAGACGCATCCTTTATGGTTAGCAAATACTGGTTCCCACTTTTGGTTATAGGGAGGGAACCTACACAATCAATCATCACCCGCGTGAAAAGGTTCTTCAAATGTGAGAATTGGCATCAAAGGCGCTGGTTTTATTACAGCCTGTGGCTTTCCTACTATCTGACACATATGACAGGTACAGCAACATACAGCCACATCCTTACGTAATCCAGGCCAATAGAAATGCTTTTGTATTTTAGCCTGAGTCTTCCTCACTCCTAAATGACCTCCTACCAGTAATTTGTGTGCTACCCACAATGCTTCCTGCCTGTGTGGTACCAGCAACACAATCTGGTGAACCTTGGCCCATGTCTTGTCTGCAGTAACCTGCCGAGGGGTCCATTTTCGCCTTAGGATTCGATCCTTGAGATAATAACTATCAGGAGTACATTCTGATTTCTTTTCCGAGAAAACTTTATGATGTAGATCGTTTATTGTCTCATCTTGTTGTTGTAACTCCAGTAATCTTTCAGGTCTATAGGGGAGGCAATGGCCCAGTGGTATTATCACTGGACTGTTAATCCAGAAAACATTCTGGGGACCCGGGTTTGAATCCCACCACAGCAGATGGTGGAATTTGAATTCAAAAATATCTGGAATTAAGAATCCAATGATGACCATGAATCCATTGTCGAATGTCAGAAAAATCCACCTGGTTCACTAACGTCCTTTAGGGAAGGGAACTGCCAAATTCTCTGTGACTCCAGACCCACAGCAATGTAGTTGACTCTGAACTACCCTCTGGGCAATTAGGGATGAACAATAAATGCTGCCCAGCCAGCAACGTCCTCATCCCGTGAATGAATAAAGGCAAGAAAAGAAACTAAACACCTCTGCTTGATCCTGTATCTGTTTAGGTTCTTCCTTGACCATTTTGTCAAACAGCTAACTGGAACTAAACTCCTTCAGCTTTCTCTTTAGTTTTCCCTTCTTGCTTTATCCTTTGACTGTGAGATCTTGTCACCACACAATCCGGAAAAATTCCAGGGTATTTTTCTTTAGTTCCCTGGTTTTCCTTCGGTTTCTCTACTGCAAGGGGTGTCACTCCCACTTTTGTTTCTGCTCGGTCATTTCCGAGAACAAACTGTATTCCTGGAATTGATAGTCCTTCAATCACTCCCACTTTCACTTCCCCAGTCTTGATTGGATTTTCCAAGCTGATCTTACACAGGGGAATGCTAAATCCCTGTCCATCTATTCCGCTGTCTCGGGTAACATTTCAGAAGGAGTGCAAATACTTTCACCTCTTACTATTAGAGACTGACAGCTCCCGTATCTCTCATTAATGTAACTTCTTTAACTTAACCCCCTGTTCTTACTGAGTAAACCTTACCTCTTTGTAGAGATTGGACTACCATCTCACTATCCAGCCCGTAACTAGGCTGTGCAGCTCCTCGACTTCTCTTGGGATTTCCATCACTACCTCAACTAATCCCACTGGTTTAGCCTCTTTTGCCACATCCTTTTTCCAAATGCCTTTCTTAAACCACCAGCACTGTGACTTTGCATGTCCCAACTTATTACAGTGAAAACATCTGAGGCCTCTTGCCTCCTTTTTACCCTTTTGGATTTTTTTTTCACCTGTGGTAAACTGCTCCCAGTGTGATCTATTTTTTGTTTCTCATTGAAGCATCTCCCTTTTATCCATTTCTATCCCTCACGGAATGAAATTGCTGGCAGAAGCTAAATTTCGATTTGTGGACTTATGCATATTCATCCCCTATCTCTGGCAGATCCTCTTACTTTGGTAACTTTCTGTTCCTCAATATGAGTTTTTATCATCTATGGAAGCGAGTTTTTAAACTCCTCCAGCAGAACAATCTCTCTAAGATCCTCACATGTCTTTTCCATCTTTAATGCTGTCACCCATCTATCGAAGTTGTTAACTTTAATTATTTCAAATTCAATATAACTCTGACCTGGTTCCTTCTTTATCTTTTTGAACTGTTGTCTATATGCTTCTGATACCAATTTGTAGGCTCTCAAAAATAGCCTGTTTTACTTCTTCATATTCTGTTGACACCTCATCTGACAGTGCTGCTACCACCTCAATAGCCCTGCCTAACAATTTAGTCTGAATTAATATTATCAACGTATCCTCTGGCATTCATCTGCCGAGCCAATTTCACAAAGGAAATAAAAAAGGCTTCTGCATCTTTTTCATCGAATTTTGGCAATGTTTTGACATATTTAGGCTGTTGGCTCCTATAAGTTTGCTCATCCTCACTTCTATCTTGTACTTTTCCTTATGCCATTTGAAGTCTTTTTGCTTCAAGTTCCAACTTCAGGTGTTCCAACTCTAACATTCTTTCCCTTTCTTCTCTCTCCCTTTCTCTTTCTCTTTCCTCTACTTGTAACTGTAATTCAAACTCTCTCACCTTCCTTTCATTCTTTAACTCCAGTTGTCTCATTTGCAATATAAGTTTTTCTAACTCCACTGCACTTGCCTGTTTCTCTGCTATACCTAAATACTTGATCAACTCCATTACAATTTCAGCTTTTCTCTTGTCCCAAGTTAAACCCAATTCTAATCTGTTTGCTAATTCTAATAGTATATCCTTACTCTGTCTTTCTAAACTTTCTTGGCAAATTTGGGAAGCATCTTCAAACTCCAGAACCTCTTTAGCAATGTTAAGAGCCATTTCCCTCACTTCTAATATAACCGACCAGTTGTAACTGAAATTAAACAGATTTTTTTTAACCTAAGTTTTCTTTAAAGATCTAGGACACTAATCTGCAAGTCTATGTAAATCTGTCCAAATCTGTTCAGAACCTGTACACAAACCGATCAAATCCTGAACTCAAACTATCCAGATCCTGGATGAGCTCCCAATTTTTGTTATGACGGGGAATGGCCGAACCTCTCGGAATAATTAAACCAAAACACAAGCCACAATCTGTTATGCTGCTTGGCCTGCTGTGTTCATCCAGCTCTACACCTTGTTACCCCAATCTGTTATGACAGGAGTAGGGGTTCCCCTCTAATAATTATCCCTGAAACACCCAGAGAAGCTTTTTTTTCTTTATTCATTCATGGGATGAGGGCATCGCTGGCTAGGCAGCATTTATTGCCCATCCCTAGTCACAGGTAGGCCAGACCAGATCAGGATGGCAGTTTCCTTCCCTAAAGGGCATTAGTGAACCAGATGGGTTTTTCTGACAATAGACAATGGATTCACAGTTATCATTAGATTCTTAATTCCAGATATTTATTGAATTCAAATTCCACCATCTGCTGTGGCAGGATTCGAACCTGGGTCCCAGAACATTATCTGGGTCTCTGGATTAACAGCCCAGTGGTAATATCACTAGGCCACTGCCTCCCCTCTTTCCCCTTTAAATCTATTAGAAGAGTGGTTAAAAGAAAGAAATTTCCTGATCTCCACTTTACAAGTGAGAAGAAACAATTTACTTATTTAATACAACAAATGAACAAGGGTAGGCGATGGCCTAGTGGTATTATTGCTAGACTATTAATACAGAAACCCAGACAATGTTCTGGGGACCCGGGTTCGAATCCCACCACGGCAGATGGTGGAATTTGAATTCAATAAATAAGAATCTGCTGATCACCATGAAATCATTGCCAATTGTCAGAAAAACCAGTCTGGTTCACTAATGTCCTTCAGGGAAGGAAACTGCCATCCTTACCTGGTCTGGCCTACGTGTGACTCCAGACTCACAGCAATGTGGTTGACTCTCAAAGTCTCAAAGAAATGAAACCAGATGGATCACCTGGCATCAACCTAGGCACTGGAAAAGACAACAGCAGAAACAGCCCTGTCAACCCTGCAGAGTCCTCCTCACTAACATCTGGGGGTTAGTGCCAAAATTAGTGTCAAGCAACAGCCCAACATTGTCTGTAAGGTATAATTCTGTGAGTATGACTATGTTCCAGACACCACCATCACCATCCCTGATTATGTCCTGTCTCACCGGCAGGACAGACTCAGCAGAGGGGGTGGCACAGTGGTATACAGTCGGGATGGTGTTGCTCTAGGAGTCCTCAACATTGACTCCAAACCCTATGAAGTCTCATGGCTTCAGGTTAAACAGGGGCAAGGAAACCTCCTGCTGATTACGACATACCGTCCTCCCTCAGCTGATGACTCAGTATTCCTCCATGTTAAGCAACACTTAAAGGAAGAACTGAGGATCGCAAGGGCACAAAATGTACTCTGGGTGGGGGATTTCAATGTCCAACACCAAGAGTGGCTTGGCACTAATGATCGAGCTGGTCGGGTCCTACAGGACATAGCTGTTAGACTGGGTCTGTGGCAGGTGGTGAGGGAACCAACAAGAGGGAAAACATATTTAACCTCATCCTCACCAATCTGCCAGCTGCGGTTGCATCTGTCCATGACAGTATCGCACAGTCCTTGTGGAGATGAAGTCCTGCTTTCACATTGAGAACAACCTCCATCGTGTTGTATGGCACTATTACCGTGCTCAATGGGACAGACTTCGCACAGATCTAGCAACTCAAGACTGGGCATCCATGAGGCGCTGTGGACCATCAACAGCAGCAGAATTGTACTCCAGCACAATCTGTAACCTCATGGCCCGGCATATCCCCCACTCAACCATTACCATCAAGCCAGGGGATCAACCCTGGTTCAATGGAGAGTGCAGGAGGGCATGCCAGGAGCAGCACCAGGCATACCTGAAGATGAGGTATCAACCTGGTGAAGCCACCAAAGAGGACTACCTGCACGCCAAACAGCGAAAGCAGCAAGTGATAGACAGAGCTAAGCAATCCCACAACCAACGGATCAGATCGAAGCTCTGCAGTCCTGCCACATCCAGTCGTGAATGGTGGTGGGCAATTAAACAACTCATCGGGGGAGGAAGCTCCACAAATGTTGTGGTTGGTTGGCTCGCTGAGATGGTTCATTGTTTTTCTGCAGACGTTTTATTACCCTGCTGGGTAACATCATCAGTGCAGCCTCTGATGAAGCACTGTTGTGTTTTCCCACCTGTTATTTGAACTCTGGAGTCCACTGAGCTGGATTACCTCACTTCCAGTTTTCCTTCGCAGTGGAGTGTATATGGGGTCAAGCTCCATGTGTTTGTTCGAATCAGAGATAGTAGGAACTGCAGATGCTGGAGAATCCGAGACAACAAGGTGCAGGGCTGGATGAACACAGCAGGCCAAGCAGCATCATAGGAGCAGAGAGGCTGCTTGGCCTGCTGTGTTCATCCAGCCCTGCACCTTGTTGTCTCC
>NC_063333.1:891389-893399 GCF_021869965.1 Rhincodon typus
GCTGCTTGGCCTGCTGTGTTCATCCAGCCCTGCACCTTGTTGTCTCCATGTGTTTGTTGATGGCTTTCTTCGTGGAATACCAGGCTTCTAGGAAATCCCGTGCTTGTCTCTGCTTTGCCTGTTCCAGGATCTTGGTGTTGTCCCAGTTGAATTGGTGGTTCTCCTTATACATGTGGATAGGGATGAGTGAGTATTGGTCATGCCGAAATCTTCAGCCAGAAGTGCCAAGTGGATGATCCATCTTGGCCTCCTCCAGTAGTCCCCAGCATTACAGATACCAGTCTTCAGCCAATTCGATTCACTCCACGTGATATCAAGAAACAGTTGCAGACACAGGATACTGCAAAGGCTGACAACATTCTGGCAATAGTACTGAAGACTTGTGCTCCAGAACTTGCCGCTCCCCGAGCCAAGCTGTTCCAGTACAGTTACAACACTGGTATCTACCCGACAACGTGGAAAATTGCCCAAGTATGTCCTGTACACAAAGAGCAGGACAAATCCAACCCAGCCAATTACCACCCCATCAGTCTACTCTTGATCATCAGTAAAGTGATGGAAGGTGTCATGCACTTGCTCAGCAATAGCCTACTCAGTGATGCACAGTTTGGGTTCTGCCAGGGCCACTCAGCTCCTGACCTCATTACAGCCTTGGTTCAAACATGGACAAAAGAGCTATATTCCAGAGGTGAGGTGAGAATACTTGACATCAAGGCTGCATTGAACTGATTGTGGCATTAAGGAGCCCTAGCAAAACTGGAATCAGTGGGTATTAGGGGCAAACGCTCTGGTGGTTGGAGTCATACCTGACATATAGGAAGATGGTCGTGGTTTGGGGTCAGTCATCTCTGCAGGAGTTCCTCGGGGTAGTGTCCTCGTTGCAAACATCTTCAGCTGTTTCATCAATGACCTTCACTCCATCATAAGGTCAGAAGTGGGATGTTCACCGATGATTGCACAATGTTCAGAACCATTCGTTACTCCTCAGATACTGAAGCAGTCCGTGTTCAAATGCAACAAGAACTGGACAATATCCAGGTTTGGGCTGCCAAGTGGCAAGTGACATTCATGCCACACAAATGCCAGGCAATGACCATCACCAATAAGAGACAATCTAACCTAATCTAATTGACATTCAATGGTGTTACCATCACTGAATCCCCCACTATAAACATCCTGGGGGCTACCATTGACCAGAAACTCAACCTGACTCACCACATAAACAGTGGCTATAAGAACATGTCAATGGCCATGAATATTGTAGTGAGCAACTGATCATCTGGCACCTGAAACCTGTCCCACCATCTACAAGGCACAAGTCAGGAGTGTGATGGAATACTCCCCACTTGCCTGGATGAGAGCAGCTCCAACAACACTCAAGAAGTTTGACACCATCCAGGACAAAGCAGCCGCTTGTTTGGCACCACATCCACAAGCATTCACTCCCTCCACCACCGACGCTCAGTAGCAGCAGTGTGTACTACCTACAAGATGCGCTGCAGAAATTCACCAAAGATCCTCAGACAGCACCTTCCAAACCCACAACCACTTCCATCCAGAAGGACAAGGGCAGCAGACATATGGGAACACCACCACCTCCAAATTCCCCTCCAATTCACTCACCATCCTGACTTGGAAATATATCGCTGTTCCTTCACTGTCACTGGGTCAAAATCCTGGAATTCCCCCCAAGGACATTGTGGGTCAACCTACAGCAGGAGGACTGCAGTGGTTCAAGAAGGCAGCTCACCACCACTTCTCAAGGGGCAACTAGGGATGGATAAGAGATGCTGGCCAGCCAGCGACGCCCACATCCCACAAATGAATAGAAAAAATATTAACAAAATAACTAACAAACTGACAATTTTCCCCTTATTACTACTAACTACTTACTAACTGGTCTAAATTAGAACATAGAACATTACAGCGCAGTACAGGCCCTTCGGCCCTCGATGTTGCACCAACCTGTGAAACCAATCTGAAGCCCATCTAACCTAAACTATTCCATTA
>NC_063333.1:893799-921728 GCF_021869965.1 Rhincodon typus
CCTTCACAAAACCGTGTTGACTATCCCTAATCAAATTATTCCTTTCTGGATAATTCTGCTGGATTGCTGTTTAAATAAAGACAAGTCCCACTAACATAAACCAAATTTATAAGAAGCAATGAATTATAACTTAATCTCTCCAAGTTTGCACAGACTGTCATCTGGAATATTCTATCATCTCTGGTCTCTTCACAAACACCTTTCTTCAATCGTTTCTGCCATCAGGGATGTTTTATCTCTATAATTTCTTCAATGAGGACTTTGAGCTAAAATACAGTGGTACCTTTGATTAATTAGATGGGCTTTCTCTCAGAGCAGATTGGTGCTAACTCTGGTAGGTGGTGGATGACATCTCTCAGGTGACAGTTGGCTCTCCCTGAATTTCCAAATGCCCTTGTTTTATACACCCGTACTGATATAATGAAATTCTCATCATATGATTGGCTTCAGGTTGTCAACACCATCAGATTTAACTTCAATTGGCATCCTGTATCTTGGTGCTTCATTTAAATTAACTAGCCGAATTCAAACTTGTTGTCTTGGAAAAAGTGCTGCTTGGCTGTTCTATACAAAGTGTTTCCATTCGGACAGTCTCTGTGCACCTGCATTTATAAACGTCCGAGCACAGACAAACTCTTAAAGGGATGGCATGCTTTCATTCATCAGACGGGGTATTGGGTACAAGAGTTGGCAGGTCATGTTGCAGTTGTATAGGACTTTGGTTCGACCACATTTGGAATACTGCGTACAGTTCTGGTCACCACATTACCAAAAGGATGTGGATGCTTTGGAGAGGGTGCAGAGGAGGTTCACCAGGATGTTGCCTGGTATGGAGGGCGCTAGCTATGAAGAGAGGTTGAGTAGATTAGGAGTATTTACATTAGAAAGACGGAGGTTGAGGGGGGACCTGATTGAGGCCTACAAAATCTGAGAGGTATAGACAGGGTGGATAGCAAGAAGCTTTTTCCCCAGAGTGGGGGACTCAGTTACTAGGGGTCACGATTTCAAGGTGAGAGGGAAAAAGTTTAAGGGAGATATGCGTGGAAAGTTCTTTACACAGAGGGTGGTGGGTGCCTGGAATGCGTTGCCAGCGGAGGTGGTAGAGGTGGGCACGATAGTGTCATTTAAGATGTATCTAGACAGATACATGAATGGGCAGGGAGCAGAGGGATACAGATCCTTGGAAAATAGGCGACAGGTTTAGATAGAGGATCTGGATCAGCGCAGGCTTGGAGGGCCAAAGGGCCTGTTCCTGTGCTGTAATTTTCTTTGTTCTTTGGACCACGACACTCTTTTCCCCATGATCATTTTTACTGTCAAATTCTAACTTCCTACCTTCCAATTCATGAATACTCTACCCAATTTTGTAACAGAAGGTTGTTATTAAACTGGAAAGGGTTCAAAAAGTATTTACAAGGATGTTACTGAGAGTGGAGGGTTTAAGTTATGTAGAGAGGGTAGATAGGCTAGGACATTTTTCCCTGGAGCATAGGAAGCTGAGAGGTGACCTCAGAGTGTTTGTAAACCATGAGGGTCTTGGATAAAGTGAACACCCAATGTCTTTTCCTCGGGTAGAAGAATCCAAAACTAGATGGCATTGGTTTAAGGTGAGAGGGGAAAGATTTAAATGGGACCTGAGGGCCAACTTTTTCAGACAGAGAGTGGTGTGTTTATGGAACAAGCTGCCAGAGGCAGTGGTAGAGGCAGGTACGGTTACAACATTAAAAAAACATTTGGACAGTTACATGGATAGGAAAGGTTTAGAGGGATATGTGCCAAGTGCAGGTAAAAGGGACTAGTTCAATTTGGGAAACCTGGTCGGCATGGACAAGTTGGGCCGAAGGGTCTGTTTCCATGCTATATGACTCTATGACTCAGTTTAATGTAAAAGATCTCAAGGCACGCTTTAAAATAAGCAGGGGAGCTGTCTGGTGCAATGACCAATATTTATCACTCAATCAACTTTGCAAAAACAGATGTCATTGTTATGAAATCTTACTGTGTTGGAATTGACTAGCATGCTTTACACATTACTACAGTAACTATTCTTAAAAATAAACTCTGCTGGTTCTAACACATTTTGAAACATCCAGAGGTTGTGAAAGGTGATACAGAAAATCCAGTTTTTCAATTTCTTTCTAAGTTATATCTGTGCTTCAAATACCAGTGAACAATTTCCCTGAATCAACTATTGAGCAACCTAATATTTACAGCTATGAGAAAGAGCAGGGCCACATGATTTGAGCTGATGGTATCTATGTGCAGTTGGCACCCATTGATTCTGGCATATTGAGACTAACTGCTGCCTTTGATACTGGAGCATGCTGTGATCTTCATAACTTCATGACGGTTTCTTCAAAGAATCTACTGTTGCAAAGAAATCCTTGTCTCGTCACCTGGAGGTTGTCTTTGGCTTTCATCCAGCCTTCTGCTTTCCTTTCCTGAGTATGCCTTGTCAATACTTGTCAGTGTGGGCACACCCAGCTATCTTGTAGCTAATTTGGTTTCCAATGTTCAAAACAGAGCTGCATTTCCCCTCCCTCAGCTTTCCTCTTCAAACACGTGCCCAGTAACTGACATGTACTGCAACAGTAACACGGAGACAGTCGGAAACCTTTCTGCTTTACTGCAGCTGTGCCTTTAGAGGCCAGAAGTAAAAAGACAATGCACAGAGATTCTTTGAGCACTCACATGTTTTAGATGGAGATAAGAAATGTGTATGCACAGAAAAGAATCAAAATATATTCAGTCAGGGACAGTAAATATCAATGAATCAAAGAACTGTGGATGCTGGAAATCTGAAACAGTATATATAAAACCAGGTACTTGTATACGTAACAGGGTTGACATACACACAGAGGATAGCAGTCTTTTGTGGCATATATATAATTACAAGTGATTGCATAGACCAACAAGAATATATACAGAGAAAACGAGATCAGTACAGTAACAACGTAGACTGTACACTATCAGACCAAACAATTTCTGCCTTCATCTTTGTTTTCTGTTGGCTATCTCCTCAGCTCCCTCTTGAATCCCAGCAGACTGAACGCTTAGACCAGCACAGCTATTTTTTTAAACTGAAATTAATGAGATGGTTCAGGAGGTTTGGTGGCACAAATCTGACACAAAATAGTGTTCCAAGTTCAGGGGACTCTCTATGAGACACAAAAGTAGAAATAAACAGCTCACAGCAATGTCAACATTGTGGTGGATATTTATGCCTCATTATTTTCTATACAGCAGGTTGTAGCAAGTCTGGTTTGCAGCATGGAGAGCTCATTGGTGCGAGGAGGAGGCATGGGATGGGTATGGTGACAGATTTTTTGAATCTACTGTTTAAACAGCTCCTAAACCTATACTATGGCTCCCAACTCCACTAAGGGGCCACGACCCACTGGTATGGAGAAGCTGGTCTAACTCTGTCTATAAGATACCTATGCAGCGTTGGAACTGGCCAGGTCTGGAGTGCTGCTTCCACCATTATCCAGCACTGGTGAAAACACTCAACTCCAAAGAGACCCGTTAACATGTCCTGTGCACCATTTTAAAATTGCTGCCATGACTCACAGGTTTGATGTTTTCTTTTGGTGATATGAATTGTTTTATAGACAGCAGAGAGTACAGACAGTGTTTTTGTTTAATTTTGGATCAAAAAGATGGCACCTTTGACAGTGCAGCACTGTCTCATCAGCTTCAGTTGTGCCCTCAAGTATCAAGTACATCTTCAGCCCACGTTCTGCTCATTTCAGATGCTGTTCACTGAGTCAAGTCAACATTAGATGTACCTCAGACTTGTGATGAAAACTGGGTGTACTTTGAGCACAATCAACTCTTTGTCAATTAAAAATTTTACTGATTCAGTTTTGTTTCGCAATCAGAAACTCCTGCACTTACCCTGCAATTTGAAGAATGCAGGTAATTTTATTGTCTCGTGAAAATATTTGTGGAATGTGGATTTAGATGTCATACAGCATGGAAACAGATCTTTCGGTCCAACTCATCCACACCGATGAGACATCCCAATACGACCTAGTCCCATTTGCCAGCATTTGGTCCATATCCCTGTAAATGCTTCCTATTCGTATACCCATCCAGATACCTTTTAAATGTTGTAATTGTACCTACCTCCATGACTTTCTTTGGCAGCTCATTCCATACATACCCCACTCTCTGCATGAAAAAGTTGCCCTTCAGTTCCTTTTCAAATCTTTTCCCTCTCACCTTAAACCTACACTCTCTAATTTTGGTCTCCCTTACCCTGGGTAAAAGACCTTGGCTATTCACCCTCTCCATTCCCCTCATGATTTTATAAACCTCTATAAGTGCATCCCCTCAGCCTCTGATGTGCCAGCATCAAAAGCCCCAGTCTATTCAGTATTTTATAACTGAAACTCTCAGTCCTAGCAGCGTCCTTGTAAATCATTTTTGCATTCTCTCAAATTTAACAACAACCTTCCTATAGCAGGGCAACCAGAATTGCAGGCAGTATTCTAAAAGTGGCCTCACCAACGTCCTGTGCAGATGCAACATGACCTTCCAACTCCTATAATCAGCGCTCTGACCAATGAAGGCGAGCTTGCCAAATGCCTTCTTCACTAACCTGTCTACCTATGACTCCACTTTCAAGGAAGTATGCACCTGCACCCCTAGGTCTCCCTGTTCAGCAATACTCCCCAGGGCCCCACTATTAATTGTATAAGTCTTGCCCTAATTTGCCTTATTGAAATGCAACACCTCCATTAAACTCCATTTACCACTTCAATTGGCCCATCTGATCAAGGTCCCATTGTACCCTTCTTCACTGTCCACTGCACCACCTATTTTGGTGTCATCTAGAAAGTTACCAACCATCCCTCCTATATTCAATCTAAATCATTTATATAAATGACAAAAAGCAGTGGACCCAGCACCAGTCCTTGCGGCACACCGCTGGTCACAGGCCTCCAGTCTGAAAAGCAATCCTCCCCCACCACCCTCTGTCTTCTACTTCAAGCCAATTTTGTATCCAGTTGGCTAACTCCCCCTGGATCCCATGTGATCTAACCTTGCTAACCAGTACTGCTCTGCCTTCAATCTTCTTGGTCATCTCTTCAAAAAACTCAATCAAGTTAGTGATACACAGTTTCCCACACACAAAGCCATATTGACTATCCCTAATCAGTCCTTGCCTTTCCAAATGCATGTAAATCCTGTCTCTCAGAATCCCCCTCAACAACTTACCCACGAGAAGTCCACTGACATACAGTTCCCTGGCTTTTCCTTACAGCCTTTTTAAAATAATGGCACCACATTAACCAACCTCCAGTTTTCTGGCACCTCACCTGTGCCTATCGATGACAAAAAAAATCTCAGCAAGGGGCCCAGCAATCGCTTCCTTAGCTTCACACAAAGTGCTGAATTTCTTCAGCAATTTCCATTTTTGCTTGATTGAGATCTCCAGCATCTGCAGTTTATTGTTTTATTTCCACGTTATCACGGTCACCTTCATTTTTATTTTTAGTCAATCTGTTTGGATATGTTATGACAGACCTCTAGAATAGGTGGGACTTGATGCCAAAGACAGAAACACAACCACTATGCCACAAGATCTTGTCCCTTTTATTCCATCAGCACTAACTTACCTGACAAGTCTGTTGCTTAGTTCTGCACCGAACACCTTTTGGAAATCTGTACAGCATCAACAGCATTTCCCTCAATAACGTACACTGTTGGCTGTTTTAAAAACCAGCAGCAAGTTAAGTCAGACTGGCTGTCCTGAATTCAGCCACAAGTGACTATGTGACTAATGACTGTACTCCAAATTATGATTTCTAAAGTTTCCCCACCACTGCCATTAAACGGACTGGTTTATACTGGAGCGATCAGCAACAGTTCTCCATAGTTGGGACTTGAGCCTAGAGGTATGGAAACTTCCCAATACTGCCACAAGAGCCGTTCCTCCTGACCAGCCATTGGATCTTTGCTGTCTCCCTGAGAGGGCAGACTGGACCTTGATTTAATGTCTTATCTGAGAGGATGGACCCTCTGACAATGCAGCACTTCATCACAACTGCATTAGTATGTCCATCCCAATTTGATGCTCAGCTCTTTGGAGTACTTGTACCCATTGCCTTCTGACTCAAAGGTTAGAGTGCTATCCAAGACTGACCAACCAGTCCATGCTGACCATGTTCCCAAACTAAACTAGTCCCACCTGCCTGCACTTGGCCCATATCACTCCAAACATTTCTTATTTTGAACTTATCCAAATGTCTTTTAAACATTCTAAACTGTACTCACATTTCCTCACTTCCTCTGGGAAATTCATTCCACACACAAACCACTCTCTAAGTAAAAACGTTGTCCCTCACGTCTTTCTTAAATCTTTCTTCTTTCACCTTAAAAAATATGCCCCAGCCTTGAAATCCCCCACCTGAGGAAAAAGACACATGCCATTCACCTTATCTATACCCCTTATGATTTTATAAACCTCAATAAGGCCCCACCTCAACTTCCTACGCTCTAGTGAAAAAAGTCCTAGCCCATCCAGCTTCTCCTTATAACTCAAACTCTCCATTCCTGGCAACACCCTGGTAAATCTTTTATGAACTCTCTCCAGCTTAATAATTGTCCTTACTATAACATGGAGACCAGAACTGGATGCAGTACTCCAGAAGAGGCCTCACTAACATCCTGTACAACCTCAAAATGATGTCCCAACCCCCATAGTCGGAAGTCTGAGCAATGTAGGCAAGCATGCTAAATGCCTTATTAGCCACCCTGCCAATATGTGATGCAAACTTCAAAGAATTATGCATGTGAATCCCTAGGTCTCTCTGTTCTACAACACTGCCCAAGGCCGTACTTTTAATTGTATAAGTCCTGCCCTTGTTTGTTTTACCAAAATGCAATACCTCACATTTATTGAAATTAAACTCCATCTGCCACTCCTAGTCCACTGACCCAATTTGTCAAGATCTCTTTGTAATCTTAGATAACCTTTTTCACTGTCCATTATACCACCAATTTTGGTATCATCTGCAAACTTACTAACCATGCCTTCTATATTCTAATCCAAATCATTTATATAAATGACAAACAAAAGTGGACCCAGTACTGATCCCTGTGGAATACCACTGGTAACAGGTCTCCAGTCCGATAAACAATCCTCCACCACCACTCTGTATCCTGCCAGTAAGCCAATTATGCATCCAATTTGCAAGGTCATCCTGAACCCCATGTGATCTAACTCTACTAATTAGTCTCCTGTGTGGAACCTTATCAAAGGCTTTATTAAAGTTCAAGCAATCAAGTTTGTGAGACACGATTTCCCTTGCACAAGACCGTGCTGACTATTCCTAATCATTCCTTGCCTCTCCAAATGCATTTAAATCTTTTAGAATCTCCTCCAACAACTTACCCACCACCAAAGTCAGACTCACAGGTCTATAGTTCCCAGGCTTCTCCTTACAACTTCTCTTAAACAAAGGTACAACATTAGCCACTTTCCAGTCATCTGCCACCTCACTCATAGTTATAGATGACACAAATATTTCTGCTAGGGGCCCCACAATTTCCTCCCTAACATCCCACAATGTCCTGGGATACAGTAAATCAGGTTCTGGAGATTTATCCACCTTCATATCGTCTGAGACCTCCAGCACTTCCTCCTCTGTAATGTGAAGTGTTTTCAAAACATCAATATTTATTTCCTGGAGTTCTCTAGCCTCCATTTCTTTCTCCACAGTAAAAACTGAAGCAAAATATTCATTTAATATCTCTCCCATCTGCTGTGGTTCAACATAAAGATGACCTCTTTGATCTTTAAGGGGCCCTACTCTCCCTCCATTTGCTTTTTTGCTCTTAATGTACTTAAGGATAATCCAAAGAAATTCTATAACTGGCTGGAGTGGGAGCAGAGCATGACGGCTGAGTCCCGGAAGTGGGTCGTGGCTGGAGTGGCAGCAGAGTGAACACGGGCTGAGTCCCAGAAGTGAGTTGCGGCTGGAGGCCGGAGTGGCAGCAGAGTGTGCACAGGCTGAGCTGGGAGCCAAGTTACGGCCGGAGCTGGAGCAGAGCAAGTGTGGGCTGTGCTGGGAGCCAACTCGCGGCCAGAGCTGGAGCAGAGCAAGTGTGGGCTGTGCTGGGAGCCAAGTCACGGTCAGAGCTACAGCAAAGCAAGTGTGGGCTGAGCTGGGAGCCAAGTTGCGGCCGGAGCTGGAGCAGAGCAAGTGTGGGCTGAGCTGGGAGCCAAGTTGCGGCCGGAGCATTGACCATGAGCAGAGCAAACCCAGGCAGGTCTTGGGTGGGGTGGGGGTGGAAACGAGTTCTGAAGGCGAATCTGGGACAGAGGCCAGCGCATGGAGGCAGTTCTGAAGCCTGGTGGGCACGGACGGACTCAATAAAAAAGGACAATGACTTGAGTACTTTGAAGACATTTTTTAATCTCATTCTGGACTTTTAAACTCTGTATTCCCATGCTAGTCTTTTTTTAAACTACTATTTCAATTCTGTAAGAACACTTAAAGTATCTGTACCTGGGTAGCCTGTACCTAAGATGGTGCTGAGATGTGACATTACAAACTTTTCACTGCACTTATTTGAGTGCACGTGACAATAAGGGCTATCCTTTCTCTGCATTTGCCAAAGCTATCTCTTTGCCTTCTTGATCTTCCTCTGAAGAATGACCCTACACTATTTATACTGTTCAAGAGATGCATTTGAAACCAGTTGTTTATATCCAATATATAATTTTTTTTTATTCTTGACTAGAACCTCAACATCTTTATTCATCCATTGTTCCCTAATCCTACCAGGCTTACCTTTTTTCCCAACAGGAACATAATGACTTGAACTCTTGTTATCACACTTCTGAAAGCCTCCCACTTGTCAGACATCCCTTTACCTGCGAACAGTCCACTCCAGTCAACTTTTGAAAGTTCTTATCTCATACCATTAAAATTTGCCATACTCCAATTAAAAACTTTAATTTTGATGGAAGGCTTAACCTTTTTCCATAACTATTTTAAAACTAATAGAATTATGGTCACTAGACCCAAAGTTTTCCTCTACCATCAATTCAGTCAATTGCCCTGCTTTATTACCCAAAAGAAGGTCAGGTTTTGCTCTTTAGTAGGAATATTTACATATTGATAAAGAAAATTTTCTTGAACACATGTAAGAAATTCTTCACCATCCAACCTTTATCACTGTGGTAGTCCCAGTCAATGTTTGGAAAATTAAAATCACCAATATTACAACTTCATTATTCTTACATATATCTGAAATCTCTCAACATATTTGCTCCTCAATTTCCCTCTGACTAGTGGGAGGGCTATGCTACAATCCCATGAAGGTTATCATTCCTTTGTTATTTTTAATTTCATTGGACGATTTTTCAGAAATATCTCTTTTGTTACAGCATAATGTTTTCCTTAATCGAAAATGCCACTCACCCTCCTCTTCTGTCACCCTTTCTATTCTTCCTATAACATCTGAAACCGACAGCATTGACTTGCCAAACATTCCCTGAGTTCATTAGCCTTACCTGTAAGATCCTTTGCTCTGAAATAAATGCTGTTTAATTCTTCAGTGCTACCTCATTTGCTGACTTGTTCTTGTCTGTCTTTTTTAATTAAGTTGTTCTTTCCAAATTCAAAACTATCCTCATCTATCTTTCCATTTGCTGTGCTACTTAGGATCCCTCTATACCCCTTCTCTAATAGTTTACAGTTTCCCTTAATAGAATTTGCAAATATCCCCTCCAGGATATTGGTCCCTTCCAGTTCGGGTGAAATCAATCCATTCTTTTTAAACAGGTCTTTTCTGCCGTAGGAGATCCCAATGATCCAAAACCTGAATCCCTGCTCATTACTGTGCCTCTTCAGCCATTGACTTATCTCCTTTGTCCTTTCATTCCTTCCCTCATTTGAGCCTAGCACCAACTTAAATCTGGGTTTCCCTGTTCAGAGGTAGGGACGCTATTACTGCACCACAGGACTCTCCATCACCTGCCAGATTTTTTTATATTGAACTCAAATTGCACTCATAGAATTTGAACCCATGTCCCCAACAGCATTAGCTTGAGTGTTCTGGATTACTAGCCCAGAGATATTATTACATTACCACTATTCCAGTACGGCCACCACGCCTGACTGGCCACCATCTCCAGCAGGATTGGTGTGGAATCTACCAAATTTGAATTCAATAAATATCTGGAATTAAGAGTCTGATGATGACCATGAATCCATTGCCGACAGTCGGAAAAACACATCTAATGTCAGTAAACACTCAGCATGCTGACTGGATAACCAATAAGGTGTGATGTATTTAAGAATGCCTGATCCAGGTAGAATAATTTTACAAAATAAAAACCAAAAGAATTGCGGATACTGTAAATCAGGAACGAAAACAAAGTTGCTGGAAAAGCTCAGCAGGTCTGGCAGCATCTGTGGAGGAGAAAACAGAGTTAACGTTTCGGGTCCGGTGACCCTTCCTCAGAACTGATGATGGCTGGGAAAACGTCAGTTTATATGCAGAAAATAGGGAGGTGGGTGAGGTAGGGAGTAAACAATAGGATAGAGCCCGAAGAGAGAGAAGGACAGTTGGACAGACAAAGGAGTTGCTAACGATCAGGCTGGGAGGGTGAGTAGTTGTTAATGGGGACTGTTAGTGACTAACAACAGAGGGTGTGTAAAGGCAGGCTATGTGGTAACAAGGCCTGGTGTGTGGGGTGGGGGGCTGGGACATGGGAGAGTTTAGGCCCTAAAATTATTGAACTCAATATCGAGTCCGGAGGGCTGTAGGGTCCCCAAGTGGAAAATGAGGTGTTGTTCTTCCAGCTTGCGTTGGGCTTCACTGGAACACTGTAGCAAGCCGAAGACAGGGATGTTAGCCAGAGAGCAGGGTGGTGCATTGAAGTGGCAAGCAATAGGTAGTTCAGGGTCTTTTTTGCGAGCAGAACGTAGATGTTCTGTGAAGCAGTCACCAAGTCTACGCTTCGTTTCCCCAATGTAGAGGAGACCACATTGTGAGCAGCAAATGCAGTAGACTAGATTCTTGGAAGTGCAGGTGAAGTGTTGCTTCACCTGGAAGGTATGTTTGGGCCCTTGGATAGTGAGGAGGGAGGAGGTAAATGGGCAGGTGTTGCACCTTCGCTGGTTACAGGGGAAGGTGCCGTAGGGCTGTGGGGAGGTGTTGGGGGTGAAGCAAGCGTGGACCAGGGTGTCCCGGAGGGAACAGTCCCTGCGGAAAGCGGACAAGGGAGGGGAGGGGAATATGTGTCTGGTGGTGGCATCTTGCTTGAGGTGGCAGAAATGGCGTCTGATGATCTTCTGGATGTGGATACTGGTGGAATGGTAGGTGAGGATAAGGGGAACCCTATCGCTGTTGCGGGAGGGAAGAGAAGGGGTGAAGGCAGAAGTGCGGAAGATGGGTTGGACCCGATTGAGGGCCCTGTCGACAATGGATAATTTTACACCAGTTAATGTCTTCAGGAGAGGAAGCTGACAAAATTCAGTTTGGAGTTGGGTGAAAGAAATAATCCTAGAATGTTTGTGCAGGAGAAAATGGGAAGGTTGGGATTCAGTGGAAGTGACTGACTGGATTGGAATCCAGATTGCTACAGTACAGGACTGAACACGGACCTTCGTTCCCACCAGGTGAAATCAAGTACCAACAGGCACAATGGTAGATTTGGCTTGCTGCCGATTTTCTGGCACGTAGGGATGCTTTTCCTACTCCGGAAAATAGCCTTTTCATCTCCACTCCGATTAGCAATATGAAACATTATTTTAAATATGTACTTTTGTCTTTTTCACTAATTATCACATTCATCCTATAATTTCCAGTGATTTCACGGCAATCCGGGGAAAGTGTCAGACTGGCTTATTGAGCTCAATAAACCCGAGCAGACACCTTTAAAAGATGAGTTAACATAGTGTGGAGCTGGAGGAACACAGCAGGTCAGGCAGCATCAGAGGAGCAGGAAAGTCGACGTTTCGGGAACAGTCCCGATCCTAAACGGTGACTCCTGCCCCTCTGATGCTGCCCGACCTACTGTGTTCCTCCAGCATCTGCTATTCTTGCTATCACCTTTATAAATTGCTTGCTGTGCAGTTTCATGTGAAGTTTAGCGAGCCCTGACTTTCCAGTTGGGTGAAACTTTGTTAACTTGATCAGTGTGGGTGTGCCTGCCGAAAGCCTCCACACCTTCCTGGGAGGGACGAGCTCCCTTCACCGGATGTGGAGATTCCAGGTTCCTCCGGGGTCGGAGCAGGTTTCCTGGATCTGGCCGGCGGCAGGTTGCGACCCTAGGCTGGGGCCCTGTGCAACTTGATCTGTCCGTGAGCCGCTTCAAGGGGCCGGCAGCAACCTCTCTCGCCTCAACTCAGCTGGAAGCAGCAGGTAGAGAGAGCGCAGAACTCAGACAGCAACAGGGTGGGGTGCGAGATCTTTGCAACTCTCTGCACTCTTAACAAGCGAAAAGTCTGTGCTTCCTATCCTCCGAGCTGGCTGGCCGGCCGGCCAGGTGAGCAAAGTGTCTCTGTGGGTGTCATTAACTGTTGTTCCTGTATGTGTGTGTGTGTATACAGGGAAGTACCTGTGTGTGTGCGCGTGTACACGCCGGAAAGTGCCCGCGCCCCTGTGTGCGCGCGTGTGCACATGCAGGAAAGTGCCCGTGACCCTGTGCGCGTGTCACTAACTGCTGTGTGTGTCCCATGGAGGAATGAAGAACAGCTAACGTGTTACTCTTTTTTTAAAGAGGGAGCCAGAGTAGACAAAATAATTACGGGCCAGTAAGAATGATAAGAAATTGGAACAGGAGGAGGCCATTTGGCCTCTTGAGCCTGCTGTACCGTTCAATAGGATCATGGCTAATCTGACATTCCTCACGTCCACTTTCCTGCCCTTTCCCTGTAACCCTTGATTTCTTGAGTGATCAAGAATCTATTGATTGCAACCTTCGGTATACACCAGAACACTGCCCCCACAGATTTGTGGCGAGGTGTTCCAAAGATTTTCAAACCGCTGAGAGAGTAAATTCCTCCTCACCGCAGTCTTAAATTGGCACCCTTTTATTCTGGGATTATGCCTTCTGGTCCTAGACTCTTTCATGAGAGGAAATATTTGCTCAGCATTTACCCTGTCAAGCCCCTTAAGAATCGAGTATATTTCAATGAGAATGGGTGGTAGTGGGCAAATTATTAGAATGTGTTCTGAAATTTTTTTTAAGAAAAACTATCACTTGGAAAAAGAAAGATTTGTCCCTCTTTTTAATTCATTCCTGGGACGTGGTTGGTGTTGTCTAGGCCAGCATGTGTTGGCATCCCTACTTTGTTGCCAGAAGACAAGAGTCAGCTGAGAGTCTGGAGTCACATGTAGGCCAGACCAGGGAAAGCTGGCAGAATTTCTTCCCCAAGTGATATTAGTGAACCAGATGGGTTTTTTTTAAATGATAATTGAAGATGGTTGCCAATAGACTAGCATTTTATTCCAATTTTTTTTTATTGATTTCAAATTTGGCAGTTTTGAATATACCACCTAGCCACATTAGCCCAGGGCTCTGGATTTCCAGCTCACTGATGTTACCACTACACCATCTCTTCCCCATCAATTGTGTCTGACTAACACCATTGAATATTTTGAGGAAATAACAAGGAGGATTGATGAGGACAGTGTAGTTGATTGAGTCTACATGGTTTATAGCAAGGATTTTGATAAAGACTCGTGTGGCACGGTGGCTCAGTGGCTAGCACTGCTGTCTCACAGCACCAGAAACCCGGGTTCAATTCCACCCTTGGGCGACTGTCTGTGTGGAGTTTGCACGTTCTCCCCGTGTCTGCGTGGATTTCCCTCCCACAGTCCAAAGATATGCGGGTTAGGTGGATGGCTATGCTAAATTGTCCCGTAATGTGCAGGTGGGTGGGTTAACCATGAGTAGTGGTGGGTCTGGGTGGGATGTTCTTTCGAGGGTTAGTGTGGGCTTGATAGACTGTATGGCCTCTTTCAGCTCTGTAGAGATTCTATGAAATTACAAAAGATGTAAGGATTTCAGCAAGCTGCATACAAAATTGTTTCCTAACACTGAGCCAAAGGGTAATGTTTCCTGGTTACTTTATGCAAAGACTGTTTCCGGTGGAGCTCCACCTGGTTGGATAACCCATTTGTTGTGGGATATGTTGCTGATTTGAGTATAACTGTAAGGGGTATTTATCATCAAGATATTTGCAAGATTACTGAGGAAAATAGCTGTGGATTGCAGGAAAATATCAATGGACGGGTCAGCATGGGTAGAAAAATAGCAACTGGAAAAATATGAGGTGATGCATTTGGGAGGTCACAGTGAAAGAGTATTGAGGGGTGTTAGGGAAGCGAGAGACCTAGGTCTGAATGTCCATCTGCCATGAATACCCCACTATCAATATCCTGGGGTTTCTGTTGAACTGGTGCTTTTTAAATGCAGTAGCTACAAGAGCAGGTCAGAGGCTAGAAGTACTGCAGCATGTAACTTCCACCAGACATGCCTGTCCACCATCTACAAGGTATAAATCAGGAGTGCAATGGAATACTCCCTACTTGCTCGGATGGGTGCAGCTCCAACACGACAAGAAGTTTGACACCATCCAGGAAAAAGTAGCTCACTTGACTGGCACCACATCCACTCCCTCCACCACCGATGCTCAGTAGCAGTGTGTACTATCTAGAAGATGCACTGAAGAAACTCACTCAAGGTCCTTTGACAACACCAATCAAATCCACAATCACTTCCATCTAGAAGGACAAGGACAGCACAAGTTCCCCTGTAAGTCACTCACCATCCTGACTTGGAAATATATTGGTGTTCCTTCAGTGTCACTGGTCAAAATCCTGGAATTCCCTTCCTACGGGCATTGTGGGTCAAGCATGTGAGCTGCAGCATTTCAAGAAGGCAGCTCACCAGCACCACCTCAAGGGCAACTAGGGACATTCAATAAATGCTGGTCAGTTAGCAAGTCCCACAAGTGAATTTTTCAAAAAAAAGAGATCACCTGGTTTGACCAGAAATATAATTTGCTTTACTCAGTTGATCTTGCAAAGTAGCTAGAAGATTGCAAGGAACGTTGAGAAAGGCAGATGAAGTCACACTCAGAAATTATATCTCTGAGCCAATATCCTAAACTCCTCCAATACTACTGTTGAATATGTCCTGCTTGACTGACAAGACATAAGCAGCACAAGAATCAACATGGTGATATACAGATGGTGGAGATTTGGCCTAGCAATAATCAACACTGACTCTGAACCTCACAAAATCAGGTCAAATGTGGGCTAGTAAACCACATGCTGATTACCAAGTGCCATCTTTCCACCACCTTTGTTCTTCCCTTTGAACCTCAATGTATCTGAAGTTTTGGGACCCAAACTACAGGGTGTGGCTTGCTGTCAAGCAGGATGTCATCAGTCCACATGATCTTTTAGACATGAGATCACAGTCCAGTTTTTTTGAACCTCCTTTGACATCTTTAGGTGTTGCATCCAATCTGTGCCACAGAAATCTTGTCAGCCAGTCACTGAATTCACAGGTGCAGTTATTTTGTCTCTGTAATAGGACACATTTTTAATTTAAAAATGCATTTTTGGAATTAAAGGCCAGCTAGCCTTATGAGATCTAACCTGTCATCTTTACAGATAGAAAACAGGCAGTAGGAATAAATGGATCATTCTCTCATTGCCAGACTCTCAGATTAGTAATGTACCACAAGGATCAGTACTTGGTCCTCTGTTCACTATGTATATCAATGATTTTGCTGTAGAGACCAAATATAATGTTTCCCAAAGATACAAAGCTAAGTGTCAATGTACCTTGTGAGGAAGATGTAGAACATTTTGGAGGATTTGACAGGCTTCGTGATTGGGCAAGGACATGATAAATGGAATATAATGTGGAAAAATGTGAGGTTATACACTTTGGAAGGCGGAACAGATGTGGTAGATTATTTCTTACATTGTAAGATTTTGCAAAGTGTAAATGTTCAAAGGGACCTGGGTGACCTTTTCAATAAGTCACTGAAAGCTAACATACAGATGCAGCAAACTATTAGGAAGATTAATAAAATGTTCGCCTTTATTGCAAGTACATTTGAGTACAGGAGTAGTGAAGTCGTGCCTCAATGTATAGAAACTTGGTTAGTCTGCCGTGGAGTATTTTATGCAGTTTGGTCTCCTTTTCTCAGGAAAGATACTATTGCTAAAGTGGGAGTTTTTTTTTTAAATTCACTTGGACATCAGCATCACTGGCTGGCCAGCATTTCTTGCCCTTACCTAGTTGCCCTTAAGAAACATAGAAAGTAGGTGCAGGAATAGGCCATTCAGCTCTTTAAGCCTGCACCATCTTTCGGTGTGATTGTGGCTGATTATGCAATCCCAGTATCCCATTCCCACCCTCTCCCCATACCCCTTGAGCCGTTTAGCAGCAGGGTCATGACCAGCTCCCTCTTGAATATATCTAATGATCTGACCCCAATAGCTTCCTGTGGGAGAGAACTCCACAGGTTCACAACTCTCTGGGTGAAGAAATTCTTCCTCATCTCAATCCTGAATGGCTTACCCCTGATTCTTAGACTGTGACCCCTTGATCTGGACTTCCCCCAACATCAGGAACTTTCTTCCCACAACTAGCCTGTCCAGTCCCATCAGGATTTTATGTTTCAATGAGATCCCTCCCCCATTCTTCTATATTCCAGTGAATACAAGCCCAGTCGAACCAGTCTTTCCTCATATGTCAGTCCTGCCATCCCAGAAATTGGTTTGCTGGACTCCCTCAATTGTAAGAATGTCCTTCCTTGGAGTAGGAGATCGAAACTGCTTCAGCAACTGTTCCACCATGACACCCAGGTCTCGTTGTACCTCACCTTCTTCTAAACTGCCACTATTCAGGTAACTGCCTTCCTGTTTTTGAAACCAAAGTAGATAACCTTACATTTATCCACATTATATTGCATTTGCCAAGTATTTGCCCACTCAGCCAGCCTGTCCAAGTCACCCTGCAATCTCTTAGAGAAGGTGGTAGTGAGCCACTGCCTTGAACCACCATAGTCCATATGCTGTCGGTTGACCCTCAATGCCTTTAGGGAAGGAACTCCTGGATTTTGACCCAGTGACACCGTAGGCATGGCAATATATTTCCACGTTACAATAGTGAGTGCCTTATAGGGGCACTTGCAGGAGGTGGTGCCCCCATGTGTCTGCAGCCCTTGTTCTTCTAGATGACACTGAGTTTGGAAAGTGATGTCTAAGGATCTTTGAATTTCTCCAGTACATCTTGTACATAGTATGCAATGCTGCTACTGAGTATCGGTGGTGGGGAGATATTTGAGGATATGGTGCCAATCAAGCAATGAAAGTTCACAGATTTGTTCCTGGAATGGCAGGACTGACCTATAAAGAGAGATTGGGCAAATTGGGCTTGTATTCTCTTGCCATTTCAAAGAATGAGAGGTGATCTAATTTAAACATACAAAATCCTAAAGCTCATACAACAGGGTAGATGCACATAAGATATTTCCCATGGTTGCGGAGTTTAGAGCCAGGGGGCACAATTTTAAAAATAAAGTAGAGGTTAATAAATTTGAGGTTATGCATAAAGGTTATGGGGATAGTTTGGGTAAAAGGTAATGAAGTGTTAGATCAGCCGTTATCATACTAGATAGAGGAGTAGGCTTGTTGGCTGAATGGCCTGTTCCTATGTAACACCTCTGACTCACGTAGCCACATTTATATGTCTAGTCCAATTTAATTTCTGGTCAATGTAATTCCCCCAGATATTGACACTGTGAGGAAGTGTGAAGTTATTCAGTTTGGTCATTAGAATAGAAAGACAGAATATTTTCAAAAGGTGTAGAACTTGAAAAGTTCAGAGATTTGGGTGTACTTGTACATAGAGCATGCAGGTGCAGCAAGCAATTTGGAAGGCAAATTACATGTTGGCCTGAATTACAAGGAGATTGGAGAAGAAGAATAAAGGAATTGGCAATAATTGTACAGGAATTTGGTGAGGCAACATCTTGGGTAGTGAGTGCATGCGAAGATTTTGCTCTCCACATTAAGAAAGCATATGCTTACTTTGGAGGTATTATAGTAAGTGTTCAGTAAATTAGGGCAACTATGTTATTGCTGGCAGTATGATGACAGGTTGAATAAATTGGCCTATTTTCTCTGGAGTTTTGAAGACCGATAGGTAATCTCATTGGGACATACAACATTTGGAAAGGGCTTGATACAGTAGACAGAGAGAGAGAGAGAGAGTATCTGCTACTTAGGAAATTTAAATTGAGGTGGCGTACTTGACTGATCAGCTCCTTATTCTAAAAGATTGAGATCAGGAGAAATTACTTCACTTAGTCATAGTCATACTGTATGGAAACAGACAATAGGCTTGTAGATGTTCTGTTGCTGATTACATTAAAGGTTGAGATTAACAAAGGTATGGCTAATTAGAAGTCAAAATTATGGGGAGTGAGCAGGAAAGTAGAGTTCAAGCCTCCAGATCAGCCGTGATTGAATAGCAGAGGAGGTGTGATGGGGATGTGGTCTGTTCCTAGTTCTTGTGTTATTGAAGGTTGATCACCTTGGTCCTAGGGCATCTCTGCAGGAGGTCCTCAAGGTAATGTCCTAGGCTCAACAATCTTCAGCTGCTTCATCAATGACCTTCCATCTACTATAAGGTTAGAAATGGGGATGTTCTGTTTATTTTATTTCATTCTCCTGTGGTACAAGTGAGCATCACTGGCTAGGTCAGTATTTATTACCTGTGCCTAGCTGCCCCTTAAGAAGGTGGTGGTGAGCTGCCTTCTTGAACCGCTGCAGTCCATGTGCTGTGGGTTGTCCCACAGTGCCAAACTACAATCATCAGCAAACAATGTTCAGCACCAATCATGACTCTTCAGATACTTAAGGAGGCCAAGTTAATTTTCAAAAAGATCTGGACAATATTCAGATTTTATGATAAGTGGCAACTAACAATCATGTCAACCAATAGCCCAATCGATACAAGAAAATCTAACCATCCCTAGCCATCTCCCCTTGAATTGCCTATTTCGTAAGGACTAACCTTAACCCCACATTTTCAAGGGCAGATAAGGATGGGCAATAAATGTTGGATTTATGGTGGATCTCATGATGGATTTATTTTTAAATGGCAGCTGGATGAATTCCACTATACACACACAAACCTGACATCATCCAGAAATAAAACTGCTGCATCCACCATGTTGGCTGTACAATGTCATGATTGCAACATGTTTTATCCGCACGTAGTAGTGGAGCAGGACATCGAGATTGCTTTGACAGCATCTCTGAAACCTGGCATTTCCAACAGATGAGCGATTGCACAGCAACATAGTTAGTTAATATCTCATTTTTAAGGCCCTTCCAAATACACATCCTCCATTCTCAACACAGTGTTAGGCTATTTCTGTATATTAATCATTTGACTAATGTTGTGGAGCTCGCTAATAGCATTGTGGGAATACCTTTACCACGCAGACTGTATGCTTCAAATCCAACCACGAGTTTCTTGGGTCACCCAGAAATGAGCAATGAATGATTGCATGGCTAGCAACATCCTCACACTTCAAAAGTTAATTAAAATAATGTCTTAAATGATAGAGAAAAGAGGACATGGAAATCGAGGCAGAGGGGTAGTAAAAAAGGGGTTAAAAATAGACTTGGGTGTGGAACTCCTCATCCTGGCTTGGAAATATGTCACAGTTCCTAAGAAAAGGAAATCGTGAATGTCTACGAGATGTGTTTTGTTTTGAGAAGTTTGTGCTACAGCCGACTAAGGGAGCAGGCAATTCTGGATTTGGCGATGTGTAAACAGGCAGACTTCATAAGGGAGCTGAAGGTGAAGGAATCCCTAGGAGACAGTGATCATAATATGACAGAATTCACCCTGCAGTTTGAGGGAGAAACTGGAATCAGATGTAACGGTATTACAATTGAGTAAAGGTCACTACAAATACAATGGTCAGAGTTGATTGGAAGGGGAGCCTAGCAGGGAAGACAGTGGAGCAGCAATGGCAGGAGTTTCTGGGAGTAATTCAGGAGGCACAGCAGAAATTCATCCCAAAGAAGAAGACGTTAAGGGGAGGATGAGGCAACCATGGCTGACAAGGGAAGTCAGAGACCACATCAAAGCAAAAGAAACAGCATACAATGTGGTGAAGATTAGTGGGAAGCCTTTAAAAACAGCAGAGAGCATATCAGAAAGCAATAACGGAGGAAAAGATGAAATAATGAGAGCAAACTAGCTAGTAATATAGAAGTCTGCAAGTTTTTTTTAGGTATATAAAAGGTCAGAGGGGGGTGAGAATGGACATTGGACTGGTGGAAAATGAAGCAGGAGAAGTTGTAATGGGGAACAAAGAAATGGTGAAGAAACTGACTCTGTGCATCAGTTTTTATAGTGGAAGATACCAATAGCATACCAATTCTTTAAGAGTCATGGGGCAGAAGTGAGTGTTGTGGCCGTCACTAAGAAGAAGGTACTGGGGAAGCTGAAAGGTCTGAAGGTGGATAAATCACCCGGACTAAATGGACTACACCCCAGGGTTCTGAAGGAGATAGCTGGGGAGATTGTGGACACAGTGGTGATCTTTCAGGAATCACTGGAGTCAAGAAAGGTCCCAAATAACTGGAAAATGGCTAATGTAATACCCTATTTAAGAAGGGAGGGAGGCCGAAGACAGGAAATGATAGAAAACCGAAAGGACTGTGGATGCTCTAAATCAAACAAAAGTAGAAATTGCTGGAAAAGCACAGCAGATCTGGCAGCATTCGTGCAGAGTTAACATTTTTATTTGAGTGCCCTTCCTCAGAACCATGTTGCCAGACATGCTGAACTTTTCCAGTAATTTTGATTTTTGTTACAGGAAATTATAGGCCAGTTAGCCTGACCTTGGTCAATGGTCACATTTTAGAGTCCATTATTAAGGATGAAATCGTGGAGTGCTTGGAAGTGTGTGGTAAAGTAGGGCTGTGTCAGCATGGCTTCATCAAGGGGAGGTCATGCCTGACAAATCTGTTAGAATTCTTTTGAGGAGGTAATGAGCAAGTTAGACAAAGGAGAACCAGTGGACATGATCTATTTGGATTTCCAGGAGGCCTTTGACAAGCTGCCACATAGGAGGCTGCTAATTAAGATAAGACCCCATGGTGTTAGGGGCAAGGTACTGATGTAGATAGAGGATTGGCTAACTGGCAGAAGCATAAAGGGGTCTTTTTCAGGATTGCAGCCAGTGATTAGTAGAGTTTCACAGGGGTCAGTGTTGGGATCACAACTATTCATGTAATGCATTAACAATCTGGATGAAAAACTGAGGGCATTGTTGCTGGGTTTGCAGATGACACAGGTGGAGGAACAGGTAGTGCTGAGGAAGTGGGGAGGCTGCAGAAGGACTTGGACAGGATAGGAGAGTGGGCAAAGAAGTGGCAGATTGAATAAAATATGGGAAAATGTAAGGTTTTCCACTTTGGTAGGAAGAATAGAGATGTAGATGATTTTCCAAAAGCAGAAGGGCTTCAGAAATCTGAAGCACAAAGGGACTTAGGAGACCTAGCCCAGGATTCTCTTAAGACAAATATGCAAGTTCGGTTGGCAGTTAGGAAGACAAATGCTCATTTTCATTTTGGCAGTGCTAGGATACAAGAGCAGGGATGTATTGAAACCGGATCCATCCCCTACTCCTCCAGTTATCTCCAGCATCACAGATACCAGTCTATAGCCCCTTCAATTCATTCCATGTTATATCAAGAAATGGTTGGAACCACTGGATACTGCAGAAGCTATGGGCCCTGACAACATTCCAGCAATAGTATTGAAGACTTGTGCTTCAGAACTTGTCACTCCCCTGGCCAAGCTATTCTAGTACAGTTACAACACTGGCATCAACCTGACAATGTGGACAAGTGCCCAGGTCTGTCCAGTACACAAAAAGCAGGACAAGTCCAACCAAACCAATTACAACCCCATCGGTCTACTCAAACATCAGTAAAGTGATGGAAGGTGTCATCAACAGTGCTATCAAACAGCACCAGCTCAGCAATAACCTGCTCAGTGACGCCCAGTTTGGGTTCCGCCAGGGCCACTCAGCTCTTGACCTCATTACAGCCTTGGTTCAAACATGGACAAAAGAGCTGAATTCCAGAGGTGAGGTGAGAGTGATAGCCCTTGACATCAAGGCTGCATTTGACCGAGTGTGGCATCGAGGAGCCTGAGCAAAACTGGAATCAATGGTTATCAGGGGACACTCTACTAGTTAGAGGCCTACCTGGCCCATAGGAAGATGGTTGTGTTTGTTGGAGGTCAGTCATCTCAGCAACAGGCTATCTCTGCAGGAGTTCCTCAGGATAGTGTCCTGGGTCCAACCATCTTCAGTTGCTTCATCAATGACCTTCCCTCTATCATAAGGTCAGAAGTGGGGATGTTCAGCACCATTTGGGACTCCTTAGATACTGAACCTGTCCATGTTCAAAGACCGGAAGATCTGTACAATATCCAGTCTTGGGCTGACAAGTGGCAAGTAACATTTGCACATACACATGGCAGGCAATGACCATCTCCAATAACAGACAATCTAACCACTACCTCTTGACATTCAATAATGTTACCATCATTAAATCCCCCACTATCAACACCCTGGCAGTTACCTTTAACCAGAAACTCAACCTGACTCACCACATAAACAGTGGCTATAAGAACCGGTCAATGGCCATGAATATTGTAGTGAGCAACTAACCTGGCACCTGAAACCTGTCCACCATCTACAAGGCACAAGTCAGGAGTGTGATGGAATACTCCCCACTTAGCTGGATGGGTGCTGCTCCAACAACACTCAAGAAGCTTGACACTATCCAGGACAAAGCAGCCCGCTTGATTAGCACAACATCCACAAACATCCACTCCCTCCACCACCGATGCTCAGTAGTAGCAGTGTGTACAAACTACAAGATGCATTGCAGAAATTCACCAAAGATTCTTTGACACCACCTTTACAAACCCATGACCACATTCATCTCGAAGGGCAAGGGCGGCAGGTACATGGGAACACCACCTCCTCCAAGTTCCCCTCCAAGCCACTCACATCCTGACTTGGAAATATATTGCTGTTCCTTCAGCGTCGCTGGGTCAAAATCCTGGAATTCTCTCCCTAAGTGCTTTGTGGGTCTTTCTACAGCACATGGACTGCAGTGATTTTAAAAAGGCAGTTCACAGTCACCTTCTCAAGGGCAATTAGGGATGGTCATGAAATGCTGGCCCAGCCAGCAATGCCCATGTCTCAGAAATAAATTTGAAAAAAATTGAGTTAGCAAGCTCACTAAGCCCTTTCTGGATTTAATATTGTACCTCGACACTTCTGTGTCTCTTAGCATAAATTCCAATATTCCGTCCACTTTATTTATAGCCTTACCTACTTGAGATGCTGCTTCTAATATCGTGTAAATCACTCTCTTCTCCCACATCACCCATTCAAATTACAAAAGTAATCAATCATCCCTTCATGCCAGTATTTGTAATTTTAAAGCATGATGTACTTTAATCTCCCAACCTAACCTTTTCTCCATTGCAATACAGCTGAATGTTCTTCAAGTCACATTACTATTTGGAAATTTTGGAACATCATAAGCCTCGGAAGCATTCCTCTTCATTTTCTCTAGCAAAAATGTGGTTGACTCTTAACTGCCCTCTGAAATGGCCAAGCAAGACCTGTCAGTTATACTAAACTGCGACTGAAAGATCATAAGGGTTATATTCCAAAAGGTAGCTCATCAGCAGCTTCTTAAGGCAGTTCAGGATGGGCAACAAATGTTGACCTTGCCATCAATGCCCACATCCCAGGAAGAAATAAAAATGACCTATTTCCTTAACATCCTCTGCTGTAAGGAGAACAATCCCAGTTGTAGACTGATTAGCCTTACATCTATTGTTGGAAAAGTATTGCAGTCAATTATTGAAGACGTAACTGCAGAACATTTGTAAAGTCATAATCTCATCAATTAGAGTCAGCATGGCTTCATGAAAGGAAAATTGCATTTGACTAATTTATTAGAATATTCAAGGCAGTCTCAACTAGAGTGGATAGAGGGGAATCAGTAAATGTGTTGTATTTGGACTTCCTGAAGGCATTTGACAAGGTACCTTACAAAACGTTCAGCCATAAGATGACAGCCCACAGAATTGGAGGTAGTCTCTTGGCAAGAAACAGCAAGTGGGCATAAAGCGTTATTCTTTCAGGTTAGTCACCTGTAACCTGCGGGGTTCCACAGGGATCAGTGCAGGGACCATAATAATATACGTTAATGACTTGGAGGAAGGAAGCAAGTACTGTAGCCTGTCATATTGCAGACAATATAAAAATAGGTGGAAAGCAAGTTGTGAAAGGGATACAAACAGGTGACAGAGGAATTGAGAAATGGGCAAAAAGTTGGTAAATGGAGTATAATGTGGGAAAATGTAACGTTATTCATTTGAAAGGGAGATCAAAATAACAGTATTATTTAAATGGGGAAAAATTGCAGAAAGCTGCAACACAAAGGACTCGGGTATAAGTACGCAAAAACAAGAAAGTTAGCACACAGGTACAGCAGGTAATCAGGAAGGCTAATGGAATATTTGTCCTTATTTCAGGGGGGTTGGAGAATGCAAGTAGGCAAGTCTTGCTGCAACTGTACAAGGTGCTGGTGAGACCACGTCTGGAGTACTGTGAGCAGTTTGATCCCCTTATTTAAGGGAAGATTGAGGCACAACAATGATTCCCAGTATGGAGGGAATGTCTTATGAGCAATTCTACTCACTGGAGTTTGGAAGAATGAGAGACAATGTTATTGAAACATACAGGATTCTTAAGGGACTTGTTAGGCTCATGCTGAGAGGATGTTTCCCCTCATGGCAGAGTCCAGTATCAGAGGGCACTGTCTCGGAATAAAGGGGTGCCAATTTAAGACTGAGATGAGGAGGAATTTCTTCTCTGACGGTTGAGTATCTTTGGAACTCCTTGCCACAGAGAGCTATGGGGAGAGATTCCTTGTATATCTTTAAGGCCGAGATAAATTCATGATCAGTCAGGGAATCGAGGGTTATTAGGAAAGGGCAAGAAAGTGGACATGTGGATTGTTGGATCTGGATCAGCCAAGAATTGGCAGAGCAGGCTCGAGGGCCCGAATGACCCAGCCCGTTCCTATTTCTTATTGTCTTATGGTCTTCTCCACTCTTTCTATCTGATTGCTGCTAAACCTACCCTGTACTACCTCCAGGCTTTTGCAACCTTCCTAAATTATACACAAAGCTCCAGCTAGGGATGAACCGTGGTCTACAAATGTTCAGCCTGGCTTCTTTGTTGTTATGTTCAATGTCATTGCGAGAGGTTTTGAGTACAGGAGCAGGGGTGTGTGGTTGCAGTCATACAGGGCCTTGGTCAGACCACACCTGGAATATTGTGTGCAGTTTTGGTCTCCTTTTCTGAGGAAGGATGCTGTTATCCTCGAGGGAGTGCAGCGAAGGTTTACCAGGCTGATTACGGGGATGGTGGGTTTGATGTATGAAGAGAGATTGACTAGGTTGGGATTGTTTTCACAAGAGTTCAGATGAATTGGGGGGCTGATGCGGTTGATGGGTGGATCTCATAGAGACTTATAAAATTCTAACAGGACTGAACAGGGTAGATGCAGGGAGGATGTTCCTGATGGTGGGTGTGTCACTGTGGGGCACAGTATGAGGAATTGGGGGTAGACGATTTAGGACAGAGATGAGGAGTCATTTCTTCACCCAAAGAGTGAGCCTGTGGAATTCATTACCACAGGCTATGGGGAGAAAGCAGGATTGGACTAATGAGTTGGACAATCAGCCATGATCGTGAAGAATGGCGGAGCAGGCTTGAAGGGCTGAATGGCCTCCTCCCACTTCTATCTTCTATGTTTCTATGTCCCCATTTAAAAAGCCATATGTTTTGTACAGCTACTTAACCATCTTACCAACTTGACCTAGCACCTACAAGGATTTGTAAATATGCCTCCTAGGCTCTCACTATATTTCCCTCAAAATAATACCATTTATATGAAGATGTCTCCACATCAGGTTTCGCTCAACTTGGGTCATTTCAGATTTAACCACATTAAACTGAACCTGCCCATTTCAGTATGTCCCTCTGGAGCATTGAGTACAAGAGTTGGCAGGTCATGTTACAGTTATATAGGACTTTGGTTCGACCATATTTGGAATACTGTGTACAGTTCTGGTCGCCACATTACCAAAAGGATGTGGATGCTTTGGAGAGAGTGCAGAGGAGGTTCACCAGGATGTTGCCTGGTATGGAGGGCGCTAGCTATGAAGAGAGGTTGAGTAGATTAGGATTATTTACATTAGAAAGACGGAGGTTGAGGGGGGACCTGATTGAGGTCTACAAAATCATAAGAGGTATAGACAGGGTGGATAGCAAGAAGCTTTTTCCCACACTGGGGGACTCAATTACTAGGGGTCACGATTTCAAGGTGAGAGGGGAAAAGTTTAAGGGAGATATGCGTGGCAAGTTCTTTATGCAGAGGGTGGTGGGTGCCTGGAACGCGTTGCCAGCGAAGGTGGTAGAGGCGGGCACGATAGCATCATTTAAGATGTATCAAGACAGATACATGAATGGGCAGGGAGCAGAGGGATACAGATCCTTGGAAAATAAGCAACAGGTTTAGATAGAGGATCTGGATCGGCGCAGGCTTGGAGGGTCAAAGGGCCTGTTCCTGTGCTGTAATTTTAGAACATAGAACATAGAACAGTACAGCACAACAGGGCCTTCGGCCCACGGTGTTGTGCTGAACTTTTACCCTAAACCTAAGGTCTATCTAACCTCCACCACTACCTTATACTATCATCCATATGCCTATCTAATAGCCGCTTAAATGCCCCTAATGAGGCCAACTCCACTACCCTCTCTGGCAATGCATTCCACGCCCGGACCACTCTCTGAGTAAAGAACCTACCTCTGACGTCTCCCCGATATCTACCTCCTTTCACTTGTATAATTTTCTTTGTTCTTTGTTCTAAGTCTGTTACTGTCCTCTTCTGAAAATTCTGCAATATTGTAAAGAGTATCACCCTCAACTTGTGCTCCCTATTGCCAAGTGCAGGATATTTGTGTTTAAAGGGAAAAGCAGTGATCACTGTATTGAATCATGGGGTAGCTCACAGCTTAGAACATAGAACATTACAGCGCAGTACAGGCCCTTCGGCCCTCGATGTTGCGCCGACCTGTGAAACCAATCTGAAGCCCATCTAACCTACACTATTCCATTATCATCCATATGTTTATCCAATGACCATTTAAATGCCCTTAAAGTTGGTGAGTCTACTACTGTTGCAGGCAGGGCATTCCACGCCCTTACTACTCTCTGAGTAAAGAACCTACCTCTGACATCTGTCCTATATCTATCACCCCTCAATTTAAAACTATGTCCCCTCATGCTAGCCATCACCATTCGAGGAAAAAGGCTCTCACTGTCCACCCTATCTAATCCTCTGATCATCTTGTATGTCTCTATTAAGTCACCTCTTAACCTTCTTCTCTCTAACGAAAACAGCCTCAAGTCCCTCAGCCTTTCCTCATAAGACCTTCCCTCCATACCAGGCAACATCCTGGTAAATCTCCTCTGCACCCTTTCCAATGCTTCCACATCCTTCCCATAATGCGGTGACCAGAACTGTACGCAATACTCCAAGTGCGGCCGCACCAGAGTTTTGTACACCTGCAACATGACCTCATGGCTCCGAAACTCAATCCCTCTACCAATAAAACCTAGCATACTGTACGCCTTCTTAACAACCCTATCAACCTGGGTGGCAACTTTCAGTGATCTATGCACATGGACACCGAAATCTCTCTGCTCATCCACACTACCAAGAATCTTACCATTAGCCCAGT